>NC_089754.1:17680302-17810302 GCF_040412425.1 Macrobrachium rosenbergii
ATACACTAATGAATGGGACAGTCAGCACAGTAATACCCGGAAAAAAGGGACATCACTGTGGCTCTCGGTTTATAGTTAAAAACAAGGGCGCATCCTAACCTAAGCTTCTACAACCTAGCCCAATTCACGGTACCAAATCTTTCCTGACTGGGCTTTGCCTCCATGGACCCCACCCATCTACCCATGACCTAGGGATATGTAAATTAGACTGAAATATTGTACAGATGCATACTAACAGGTCAAACCTGACTGGCGGGAGTTTAGTAACTCTAACCTAGGCAAACCTATGAATCAAAAATCAGAGACAATACATGCTTACCATACACACCTCGGTTATTTGCCGTCCTCTTCATCACTATCCTCAAATAGAATAAGTGACCCTTGGCCGCATACCACAATCTTCCAAACTCCTACGACTGTAATTCCCCACTGTGGTTCACTAATCCTATTGGACAAAGAGGGATTGGATGGGGTTAACCTAAAATTTCCGAAGAAAGCAAAGTCAACTTCATTAAACTTACACCAAAAGCTTCAAGAAAAAATATAATTTCCATTTAAAATTACCTTAATTCCTGTGTAAATGTCATTTTCAGCACCTAAACACCATTCATATACACCATTCTTTTCTGAATACAAGAGTTTTAAACTCAGGACACTCGGAACACTCCACAAAATTTTTAAAACTATCATTCTATTTAAATACCAGTCCTCGGTATTGTAGTTTTTGCATTGTAATTAAATTTCCTTAATATGCTTATCCTAATATTAAAAACTATGCTGAAATCTATATAAAATTTACTGTTACCAAGATATTTACCAAGGAATGTTGTCGACCGCTCATTATTAACTTCGGTGTCACATTCCAACAATTACACAGGTGGGGCTCACAGTGGGATTCTATTTGCCCCGGTTTATTGTGGGCAAGGGTGGCTTACCTAACTGGAAAGATTTTTTACTTTTATCTAGAAATGAGGGTATGTGAGCAACTGTGAAACCCAATAGTTCTTTTGTTCTCAGTTTCACCAATTAGCCTAAGTGGGAATTTGGAACTCAGGCATTGCTTTAAAAACTTAACTTCAGTTTTTCATTCTGGCTCCCTTGGTGCAGATTTAACTTTTGTTCTTTGGATTGTTTTGGCTGACTTCAAATATTTTTTTTTTTTTAGTGCTACAGTAACAAATCATAAGTTTAAAGATACCAGAACCTTTATATCCTACAATTACTGGGGCCACAGGGCAAAACTGGTGTTTTTAGGTGTGAAAAATACAAGTGTGTAAAATGACAAATATTCTGGCAAATTTTCAAACCATAATTATATCATGGAGTTGAAAGTATGATTTTCTTATGATTTAATGTGTTTTAAATGTTTATGGCGTTCATTTTGATAGAAAATTAGCAAATGGCCTAGTTTTTGAGACAATTGGCCCCTCTTATACACTGTAGTCATGGGGGACCTCATTGGGAAACGGTTTTTTGGGTGAGTAAAAGACAAATGCAAGAAATATAAGGATGTATTTTTACAACCCTACAATGCTTCTCTAAGTTATGATTGTGATTATGGCAAGGTTTATTGAAAGTTTGTAAAATGACATCGCGCACTGGGTAAGTAAGGACCAGGTTGGGGGAGGGAGTGGACCAACCCATCCAGATAAGGGGCTGGCACCCTATGTTAGGTTAGGTTTGATCAAAACCTTATTCCTTGTTTACCACTTTAATATACAGTACCCTAGGTTGGGTTAGGTGGGAAGACTTCACCCCTGACCAGGTAAGGATCCAGAGCCGCAAATTAGGTGGCAACCCCATTTTTGTTTTATTCAACGTGCCCTAGGTAAGGTTAGGTTATATATGTCCATGTATTTTACTCGTTTTGAGTTTTCCCCTTCCCAAAAACCATCCTTTCCCACTATGGTCACCCAATACTGTAGGATATAAGAGGAGGGAAGAGGTTCAATAATTCACATGCCAAAGAAAAGAACTCAGGAACGTTAAAAAAAAACATTAAAACATAGGTACGTTATTTTTAACTTCACAATCCAATAATGGTTAAAAGTAAAGTTTACCCAAAACACACAACCATAATTTTCTTATATATTAGCAATGTTGAATGCCACTAACGAGGCAACATTTTTGACTCAGTGGACTAGTTAATGCCCTTAACCGAATAAAACTACAATTTTACAAAGCCTAAAGTGTTTAGCTTAGAAGATTAAACATTAAAGGGATTATATCATCAGGTTATTCATTTAACGGTTACCTGTAGCCTAATTACAGCAAGGGTAGACATAGACAGCATATTTATCTGAATAAACTTTCAAAACTCCAACAGAATAATAACGGATAAATTTGTACTTTTATAACAGCCCCACTTACACGACGGCCTTGTTTAGTGCCAGTTATAAGAGCATGAACGTCGACACATACTAGCCTACACAGACTAAATATCCTCTCTACAGTAAATTTTCAATCAATTTTAGTATGTTTTTCGTATTAAGCATGGTTAGTTACTTAGTATTAATCTAAAGAATTCCGGCTGCGGCTTTGATATAGGCCTAACCTAAAAGAAAACTGTCGTGGGCTTGAATGAAGCAGGCACTAAACAAGACATTTTATTATACATTAAACATAAGCTACACCTTGGAAAAATAAAAAATAACGTACTTCACGAGCGATTAACTTCAAAAATTTCGAAATAGAATGACATTTACTCTTTAACTTACCTTGATACGGTTGCACCAAACGTCTGGTAATGCCGATCATAAGGGTGTCGCTTCTTGTAAGAAAAATACCAATAAACTCAAGTTTAAATTGGAACACACCACAATTAACTTGACCTTCAATAAATTACAAATATTTCACAGTTTAATGGTCACATACATGCATCTCTTAAAACTTGCCAAGTTAGCCATGGCGGAAAAAGAAAACTGCGGTGTGATACTCTCGACTCAAAGTCTGTCTGAACTCTGAAGTCTCATCACTAATGACTTGGTCTAGGACCAGGTCTAGGGGACAGTTGCCTAGTTTTTTTTTTTTTTTTTTTTTTTACTGTCTGTCTCGTGGTCGTTTGATCCGATACAGAATTATTTCTATTAGTAATGACTTAACCTTATCACCAGAACAGAGTAATGAATATATTAGGCTGGTACTGGAATAGACTATAGAGTTTTGGCCAAGGGCCAAGCACTGGGACCTATAAGGTCATTCAGCGCTTTAAAGGAAAATGAGAGTAGGCAGGTCTGAAAGGTGTGACAGGAGGAAAACCTCGCAGTTGCGGTATGAAATAATTGTTATGAGAGGGTGGATAGCTGATGGAAGAAAGATAGTATGAATGGAGGCACAGTAAAAGGAATGAAAGGGGTTGCAGCTAGGGGCCGAAGGGATGCTGCAAAGAATCTTTGGTAGGCTAATGCCTACAGTGCACCCCGTGAGGTGCACTGATGGCACACCCGCCTGCGGGGAAGGTAGGTTGGGTATTAAATAAATAAGAAAAAAACGTAGCTATAATATGCTCAAACTATTCTTTACCGATAAATTGAATCTTACTCGCATTTTTCAATTAAAAGTACACGTTCCATCTCATGGGAGATTATTTGCAACATTTTTATTGTATTCTAAGAGGATGTATTTGGTTTTGCTACCTATATAGCAAGGAGTAGTCAGGGGAAATCATTTGTTAATTTCTTATGAAGGTAAAGGATTATGCCGATTTTTTCTTTTTTACAAGTTACAAATATATGTGATGCAGGGTTTTTGAAGATTGGAAGATTGTCACGATTTAAAGAATTATTAAGGCAGTAAGATGGTACTGAAATTATATATATATATATATATATATATATATATATATATATATATATATATATATATATATATATAAATATATATATATATATATAATATAATTTATATATATATACATACATATATATACACATGTTTATATATATATATATATATATATATATATATATATATATATATATAATTTATATATATACACATATATATGTGTATACACATGTTGTATATATATATATATATGTATATATATATATATATATATATATGTGTGTGTGTGTGTGTGTGTGTGTGTACAGAATTAGGATATTTGCTGAATTTATTTAAATTCCTTGTTATCCTTACCATAAACTATTTGTAAAACATACCATAACTAACATAAACCTTGAGTAACTTACAATTTTGGTTAAATGAAGATTGGATTTTGTTCACTGACGAGATGGTCTGTGGAATTATTGAGGTCATATTTTGGTTGTGACATATCATTCATATCCCAGACCTAGTTGTTGAGCAGATGTTTGAAACTGTTTTTAATTTTCGAACTGATGGGAGAACTTATTTGCATTTTCGATTCTATCGTGTGTGTGTGTGTGTGTGTGTGTGTGTGTGTGTGTGTGTGTGTGTGTGTGTGTGTGTGTGTGTGTGTGGCTGCAGCACTTCACTGGTAACCTGATTTGCACCTGTAAACCGCCGAAAATAGACAGAAAATTAGCCCAGTTTATCATCATACTTTGCTGCTTTGATCTTCGATATAAATAAGGCTACCACGGCCTCACACACATACACAAATTAGCTAACAATGATATTGGCCATACAGTTTCTCAATAAATCATGTTAACATCGAACTTTCTTTTAGGGAGTCTTGGTTATCAAAAACAACACATCCTGTATGGAATGTAATATATCATATTTCAACAAAATCTTGGCACTAAAGATAAGCCAGAAAAAAACAGTATTTTTGGAACTTGGAAATGTAATGCGTAAATCCAACTTTGCAGTTCTTTTGCTTTTCTTCTTGAGATGTTTCTTCTACTATGCTACCTGTAACTTAAGGCTGCAGAAAATACAATGTTAATTGTAGAATCTGCCAGAAAACTATTGGGGAAGGGAGAAATTTTAAGCTTGTCTGGCAAAGCCAAAAAGGACACTGCTTTGCAAGATGATTATGCCCATAATTTCTAGGTTGCCAAGTTAGTTCACAGTACATGGAATTGAGAGTTTTAGTTTTGGTAATGCCAAGTCTGGAGACCGAACCATAAGTTACTGTAATATGCTACATCGTGGAGAGGAGAGTTTTCACTGGGGCAGAGCTTGCGTCCAGAATCAACAGGGTCCCAGATGTTTAGATTTGTGGCTCTCACTGCAGAATTTGCAGCCGAGATATGCTGTTTCTCAGGCTGTGGAGCTGAAATAAAAAGGAAAAAGTTTTCTCCTCATTTATTAGCAATGGTACTAAGTTGTTAAGAATCAAGGTTCTCAAACTTTGTGGGAATTTGAACATAAATCATTTGAAATGATAAATTAAAACAGCATATGAGTTTAACAGTAATATAATAAGGCCGCTAGCGGTACAATCATTAGAACTCAAGTAATGACTGTATAAGATATTAGAAGCCATGTTGAAAGTTTTTTTTTATTCTGATGATTATGAAATGTTAATCTGTAATAAAACAGTTTTGCACTACAAGAGTTGAATGACTGAACGAGAGCTGTTCACGCCGATTTGTAGGATTGAGCAGCGTAATCATTATAACTAATACCAATTTTTATACTTCATAAAATCACACAAACCAATGAATGGGAGCTGTATTTAATCACCATATGCATATCAGATCATTGAAACCATCTGAAAATAAAACGAAAGTGATTTTATGGAATTTTTTTACGTAGTAGCCAGAATTGTATCTACTTTCATCCAGGTCTGACTTTCGAACTGGCAGACTCTCAAGGAACCTCCTGGAGACGGGACGTTGACCTCCTCGACCTGGGACCCAAGTAAGTAGGTGTTTTAGGCTTTTAACCATTTATGAGACTTGATTGGTGGAGTGATAGGGTTAAAATATAACATTCAGGTTATTTATTACTGCTGCAGCTTTACATAATACTCTTAGCTTATGAAAATTCTTCTGAATTATAGCTGTTACATCTATTGCACAGCTTTTATTAAAAAATATTAATTATGTGTTGCCATGGATGAACTATGATTCTCCTTTTCTGTTTGCTTCGTAGTTTCTTATTTTTAAATTGTCAGTTTAAAACTTTGTTTTAAAATTTAGTCTCTCAGTTGAAAAGGTACGTATATTCAGAAAATGTAAAGCAAGCATAAAATTACAACAAAATTGAACACTTAATTAGATGAAACATCATTAATCCTCTTCGAAGTGACTGTAAAAAGAACTGAGCATAAATACCTTCCTTTAAACATATTCAACCTATAAACTTTTCATGAATATTTGCTGAACGAAACTGGACTGCTGGAAGGGGCACTAGTTCGTGCTGGCATATGGCAAACTTAATCTAACAACTGCAACATACTGAACTGAGTGTAACCCTTACCTGTGCAAAAATCAGCAGATGTTACAGGGTCGTTCAGGATTAAAGACAAAATGGTTTCGTCATTGCTATCTCATGAATTTAGTGCCATCCTTTCCTATTTTTTTTTATGTTAAATGGTACCTGAATATCAACCTTATATTTGTTTTCTCAGAAAAATATCTAACCCTAGTAATGTCTCTTTTCTTTTTTAAACAGCACATTCCTATAAGACCATTTATAACCAGAGTAGCAAATTTCAAGCATGCCTCCTCCAAGAAAAATATAGTAACCATAGTATCAGCCAGTAAACACAGTCTTCCTTTATGTATGCAATCCTATAATGAATCGGTATCATTCTCTGCTCATATTTCACACAGAACCACTGCTCAATGATTAATACTTTATGGGGAAAATGTTTCACCATTTGGAAGTATTATATCTAACTGCTACCCATTTCTTCACCTAAGAATAAGTAAATAAGTAATTAGGGGATACTTTGTCGAAATGCTATTATTTGTTGTTCCTTAAATACTAAGAGACCTATTTCAAGTCATGGGAATCTAAGAACAAACTACAAATAAGTGGCACAAATGATGTCTAATTTATGGATGTACCTTAGGTCAGATGTCAAGGAAGTGGTGAACAGCGTCTTATCAAGAGAGGCCTGTGCTGCAGGCCAAAGGAACCGTGTGGAGCGACTTGTAGGTCGCCTGGTCCATGCGTTGCATGTCTCCACTGAACGCTCATACGTCAGCCACAGGAAAATCCGGGCCCACAGCCTCCCGCTCACCAACGTCGCGCTAAACAAAGATGCAACGTTGTAAGTTTTTATCAATGTTTGCATGGAATAATATAGATAATAATTCAAATCATATCTACAGAAAATAAACAGTAATTTATTTCCTATAATGGTAGATGTGCCACTGGGGGATATGATCGGCAGTGTCGACTTTGGCGTACGAGTGACGGACGCAATGTGGCAAAATTGGAGGGACATGAGGACGTTGTCTTTGATGTAACGTTTATTGGTAAACAAGAGTAAGTGTTAACGGATACTATCAATATATATATATATATATATATATATATATATATATATATATATATATATATATATATATATATATTATACACATATAATATATATGTGTGTTTACTTCCCTCTTTCTTACAATGACTAATCTAAGTTGTCATTTGTTTTTATATTTTTTGTCTATAAATTCTAACATCACTTGGAATTTTGTCTGCCATTAGTAATAGGTTTTTTAAAAGCTACCGTGAATATGTTGGGGTTAAGTTAGTGAACGCCTTTCATAAAGTTTGGAGTTTAATATCAGGATTTCTGGCCTGGTGGGACCGTTGCTGATTTAAAGATAGCTAATTACGCGATTGATGTAACCTTAAATCATCAGTCAAGTTCTTTGGTACTATATAACCTTTTTACTGCATTCGTCACAGAAAGAAAATGGCCATTCATAATAAAGCAAACGAATGCAGATATTTAACATAATGAGCCATAAACAAGAAAAAACAGTATGACGCGTCATGAAGAAGTAATACAATTTCTTTTCGTATAACTTCCGCCATCAGCGAACTGGTGGCGACTTGCAGCTTTGATGGCACCCTTCGTGCTTGGACCACAGACAATGGGAGTTGTGAGCTAGTCATGGTAGGTCACGAAGGCCCTGTAGCTACCATATCCCCTCTCCCAACTTCTAAGCAGTTCCTCTTTACTGGTGGCATGGATACCACCGCCAAGATATGGGATTTGCATATGGGTAAGTTCATGAATGTCTCTTAGTTGAGATCATACAATCATTTTTACTGTAAGCGTCCTATGACCTTCCCAACCTAACAAGTCATCTCTTTCAAATGCTAACTATCAATTAACTCAAAAAAGTTACTGAAAATTAATTATGAACATGTGTGTGTGTGCGAGAGAGAGAGAGAGAGAGAGAGAGAGAGAGAGAGAGAGAGAGAGAGAGAGAGGAGAGGAAGAATCTGCCTTAAGCCTTTCCAGTTTTATTCAGATATCTTTGTATTTCCATATAATACTAAACATGATATCAGTACATTTAATTGCACGTCATAAAATACAATTTTCTACAGAAAAACATTCACATCAAGAAAAACATTACACATGAATTCCTGAGCAATACAGAATAAATTAATAAATTTGCGTACAAAAATTTAGTTTTATGTCCCAACTACTCTTAACTAATCTCATGAAACTTGGTTTTATGTCCCAACTATTCTTAACTAATCTCATGAAACTTGGTTTTATGTCCCAACTACTCTTAACTAATCTCATGAAACTTGGTTTTATGTCCCAACTATTCTTAACTAATCTCATGAAACTTGGTTTTATGTCCTCTTAACTAATCTCATGAAACTTGGTTTTATGTCCCAACTATTCTTAACTAATCTCATGAAACTTGGTTTTATGTCCCAACTACTCTTAACTAATCTCATGAAACTTGTAAACCTGCAGTCAGGAAATCTGGTCATTCACATTTTACAAGTCAATTTGCCTTGTCGGCAAACAATCCTAAACTGACATTCACATATTAATAAAATGATAAATTCTATGGAAGGAATGATATATGCAATGTAGAAAGCTTTCATATGATTTTAGGAGAATGTATTACTTCCCTATCTGGACATCACGGAGCTGTCATAAAAGTTGGAGGAGACCGTGCAGGCCAGTTTCTTTATACGGCATCCTTTGATGGGACTGTAAGATTGTGGGATGTTCGGACTTATGAGTAAGTCGCTAATTTTTGCTCCGTTTTTATCTTTAATTTCATACCTCTCTCTCTCTCTCTCTCTCTCTCTCTCTCTCTCTCTCTCTCTCTCTCTCTCTCTCTCTCTCTCTCTATATATATATATATATATATATATATATATATATATATATATAGATATATATATATATATATTATATATAAGCACACAATACATATATAGATATGTATATGTGTGTGTGCATATGTACAATCAGCTAAATCTGATTCCTCGAAAACAGGGACACTATTTCCTTTCGTATATTTGATCTCTGTCTACAGCACTAAATGAATAAATACTGTAACAGGAAAGGATAAGATCCAAGCTTGAAATTACACCCTTAACTTGAGATTGGACGACCGCATTGTTTTTGCTTTATCTATGCCATTCACCTCTCTCGTATTTATTTTCATACTTTAATTATGAAGACTTTTCTTTCTAATACCTCATGGAGTCATTTACCCGGCGCTTTCCTGGCTGTTTCATCCTTCTTACCAAGATATCGGCTAAGTACATGCCTCCCACTCAACTTATTTTCTCCCTAAACATAGATTCTACATGATTGTTGGTAGTGATTAGAGGATACCTCGCTAGTTATTTAACTGATACATATAATACTGCAACAATGAGATATCTTAAATGTGATTAAATTTAGTAATATCCTCATCTCTAGGTCTATAAATGTTCTTGATGGCCATGAAGGAGAACTCAATGGTGCTGCTCTGAATTGGCGTGGTAACTACGTAGCTTCTTGGGCCACAGATGCCTCTGCGTTGATCTGGGACATACGGCAAACGGACCAACCAATCTTTACTCTGAGACATGATGCTGAGGTAAAAATGCAGAAAATTCTAAAAAATTACAATACCCATTTCTTTAAATATTTGCTGTACACAGAACATAGTGAAGTTGTCTTCTGTACTTTAGAACTGCACATTTTCAAAAGTGAAGGCAGATAGCTTCCACAGTATTTCACAATATGACAATGCTGTTACTCATAACTTTCAATTCCAGGTGGTGTCTGGATCTTGGGACAGATGTGGTCAGAGGCTAGTCACTGGTAGTGTTGACAGAAGAGCTCATGTTGTCAACCTGGGATCCCTAGCTCATACTCATTCATTTGAGGAACATTTTGGTGAAGTATCTAAGGTAAATGTCCTTAATCAATAGCACTTTCCAGAGTCCAAAATGTACCTCAGATGAGGTAACCAAGTAATTATGTATGTATGCCTGTCTTACAAGCCTCAAGTACACCTAAAACCTTAGTGGGTCTCAAAAAGGCATTTGAAAGAATACTAGAACAAGCAATTAGATGGTTATTATAAAAGAAAATTAGCCAAAAATACTCACTAAATGAGTAACGTGTATTGGAGAATCTCAGATGAATGTTGGTGTCTAACGAGGATCAGCAGGTTACTGTAAAATAACACAAAATATTTTAAGATGAATTTTGTCGTCCATCAAGACTGCCGAAGCTACAAAAATGCAGAGAGGAGCTGCTTTCTGTAGATGACCTAGTGTAAACAGCAGAATCTGAGGCAGAAGTCATAAAAATGTTTAAGATGGAGACTGGCCAACAAGGAGGATATTGATCTACATCTTCCTTGGCAGTCTCACTGAAAGTTGGGCAAGAATTTTGCAACTAACCAACAGCTCCTCCCAGTAATCGGTCTCAATGAAAGGAACAGAAAACGAGAGGGAACCAAAGCCTAACTGTAAAGACAAGGTCAGTAAACTGTATGAACACTATATGACAATGAAATTACGTCTAAAAGATTTTGTTGCTTTCAGAATAAAGCATTAAGAATATTAGGAATCAGATGGTGGGACAGACTTAGAAATTACACCCCAATGGAAATTATGTTAGTTCCATATGCAGGTGAAATAATGATGAAAAGGAGATGGAAGTGGCTCGAATAAGTCCCTTGCACAACCACTAGGAGAATAGCACATGATAGTATCAGATGGGTCTTGTGGACACCAGAAGAGCAGTAAGACCCAGACCTACTTAGTAATAACTTTAAGAATGGAGGCTAGAGATGAGTGGAGATTTGTGGAAGATAAACCATAGGAAAGACTAGTTTCAGATTTTCACAGATGCCTTTTGCGTCATGAGTGTTGGAGGCAATGGTGATGATGAATATTCCACAACACAGGAACCTGAAGTCCATGATATGAGTTGTGCTGGAGAAACAAAACTAGTCAAAATAATTGTTCTGGCATCCCTGATGTACAGAACAACCATGAAACCTTAAAAAAAAAATACGTCAACTTCACAAAAGAACAGACATTTTTACTTCAAGAACATTTGAGGAAAAACTTTGAAAGACTACCGACATGTTAGTGGGCGGTGCCCGGTCACTCTAGCTAGCCACCAATTAACCACCTTGTATTAAACTTCACCAACAGTGTCCAGATCGCGCTGTGAATACTCCTATATAAAAGGCCATGCTTTGTATTCTCATAGGAATAAAAAGATATAGAACACGGCATGGGATGCAAATATCTAAAATGGATACACGGTTAAAAAAATTGTTAATGCTGGATTTTAAAAACTTGACTGCTTTATGGGATATCTGGGCAATTCAACCTTTCTAAAAGAGCTAATACTCTCAGTACACAAATTTACAGAAACCAGTCAACTTATGTAACAATATCAAGGAAGTTGAACTCCTCTGATAATTTTCAAAATCAGTGAAGCAAAGAGAAGTATTCTTCAGAGATGCTGGTGACCTAATTCGTTAAATCAGCATATCACAACATGACTAAAGAATCAAAACAAATATTTAAAATTTGGCTGGCTGGATCTTTAGCGCCCTGAAAATGCTTCACTGAGATATTACGCTGCATGGTTTAACGAATAATCAATGCACAACCAGGTACTGAATTTTCCGCACAAAACATACACATGCTAACATTCACTAAGGTTAAAGTCACTAGCACATTATCTTGAATCTTTCATCATTGCAGGTGGCATTCAACGCAGCAGGCACACGGGTGATTACTACAGGCGAGGATGGTTACTTAAGGATCTGGGATGCTGAAGATGGGCACTTAATCCAGGTACAAAGCTTGAAGTTTTCGACAAAGAATTGCAAAAAAAAGGTTTATACTAAACAATTTTACTGGCATTATTTTGAAGGTTGAAATGTTCTGCTTACCTTCTTTACTAGAAGATCAAATGTGTGTTAATGTGTGTTATAAGAAACTTCCTAGGAGAGCGAAATTTATCAGGTCTTCGTGTATCTTAAGATTCTGACTAGCAGGCCATCCTTTGAATTGTGCAAATTCTCCTCACAGTAAGAATATTTACCTTTCACAGGTTGTCTGGAAGGTGGAGAAAATGAAGTTTTTTAGAACTCTTATATTCATAATGTAAATGAAAACTGCATACCTATAGCTTTCCTTTGATGTTAGAAGCTTTCACTAATTTAAACAAATTTATCTTTCTTACAGAGTGAACAGGGGCATGAGCTGGAAGTGTTTTCTATGGTAGTGAGTTATTCTGGGGATGTAATTGTCACTGGAAGCCGAGATAACACCTGTGCTATTTGGAAATATGACACACCTGAAGAAAACAAGCCGGAATGAAATGTCACAAGAAACTAATAGCTCGTATGTTTGTTGTTAATCTGTTTAAAATAAATATATCAAAGAAGTCTAAAACACGCCTTTCCATTAGATACACCAACAGAATTTTGAAAAAAGTTTCATCACTGAAATCTTGCCAGTAACTTTCTCAGCACCTTACCCAATAACACAATATAGATCGTGCCTTACAATGTGAACAATTATTCACTAGGTAACGATAATTCTGCAAGTACAGCACTGTAATGAATACAGTATGTACTGTGATGTTTATTTATTTCTATCAGGTAAAATTTTTTTCACCTACCAGCAACCAATACAAGAACAGATTAGTCTAAAAGTTACCAGCGAATAAAAATCCCACACCTATAAATAAAAAGAAGTCACTGAACTTTAAGACTTGATTAAGGGAATTAAAAACACATACCGTTATGTGTCACTATGGTGAGTTTTAGATAGTGTCACTATGGTCAATTTGTTATTTATTAAGTGTTGTTTAGGGAGATTTTTAAGTAGTAACAATATCTTTTATATATAGCGAAGAATACCCTAAAACGTAGCAAATAGAAGAACAAGTCCTGTTTATTATTCGTTACATTATTAGTTCATATACCAAAGCAATAGCATGAGTTATTAACCAGAATATATCTTTACACTTTTCACGCTTTACAGCACTTACGGGGTGGCATTTGGCCAGGGTCCCGTGCTGTAATGTAATCTAAATAAAAGGTATTTTCTATACTTCGTTCCATTAATTTTTTTTTTTTTTTTTTTTTTTGCTATCAGCTAAAACATAAATAAGTCATGCCACTCCTATGATTCTAAGACGGGAAAGTAATTTATTTAAGAAGAAATAAAATTAGCTACAGCGTTTGAAAATACCAACGTCGCTATTTCAGACACCTCCAAACAGCAAAGCATAAAAGCGAGGAACACCTGCACCTGGCGACTTTCCTTAGTTGGGAAATATCTGTATTCTCACTGGCTGTCACAGTCATCTACAGCCCTGACTGGTCATTGTCCAAGATGACGTCATGAATGAATACTACGTAAGAATGCGGTTACTGCTTACGTCATACACTGTTGCTGAATTAAATTGAATATAGAATTTATGCCAAAGGCCAAGCACTGGGACCTATGAGGCCATTCAGCGCTGAAACGGAAATTGACAGTTGAAGGTTTGAAAGGTGTAACAGGAGGAAGACCTCGCAGTTGCACTATGAATCAATTGTTAGGAGAGGGTGGAAAGTAAAATGGAAGAAAAAGAAAATGAATGGAGGTACAGTAAAAGGAGCGACACGGGTTGCGGCTGGGGGCCGGAGACATGTTGCAAAGAACCTTAATTAAATGCCTACAGTGCTAACCAACTCCCGCCCCCCCCCCCCAAAGAGGACAAATTGTTGTTGCCGTAAAACACACAGAAAAATCTTTTATTCATGTTTTGAATTAAGATGACCCTTTACTTCGTTCTCCTTTGTTATCAGAAGATTTTAGGACATATTTCTAAGACTATGGGATACCAACAGAATAATGAAATACATTTTATGAACTGTGGTTATCCTATTGTTTTTACTGAATAGTTTCCAGTTAGTATATTCATTCCAGACTAGGCTACAGACGACATATTTTAGTGTAGCCAAAAGTATTATCAAGCATTCCTCTGAAACTATTATATTTTTATTGATTACTTTCCTTTTTTGAAAGCTTTATCTATTTTTCGCTCAACTTTATTCAGCTGTAAGTCTTCATTATACAAGATTACATTCTAATAACCATAATTTAATGAATATCAACTCAGGTGTTTTACCACTTTTAGCAATTTCTGTCCATTCATAAATATAAACGAGTCTTCAAAAGAGCAACGTAGCTTTTTATTTATAGTTTCACTTCTGTTACAAAGCCGAATGAATGATTAAGTATTTAAAATTGAAATAAAATATAAAGATATCAATGAACGACAATATCTTGTGATTTTTAAATATATTCTAGGATTACAATACAACTCATATTAACTATTTCATGACGTCATCAGCTAGACTTGTAAACATCTTCAGTAGTAAACAAGAAATTCGACCAGTCACAGCTGATGTTGATACAGCCAATGAGGAGACAGGAATTTCCCTTCATAAGGATGTTTCTCGCCTTCATGGAATGCTGTTTGAAGAACCTGCTGGAATTTCGTCAAATGGCTTTTTAAATTTTATGTTATGAAGAGGTAGGGTTTCAAAGGGCATTCGTTTGAATGGGGTTACTTAACAATGATAATACAGAGATTTATTTAGCATTTCTTTATTTACAAATAAACTGTTTTTTATATAAATGCAAAACAGAGTAGGAGGAATCTTAATGCCGACGTCCTTTTCCCGACAAGAAAATACATAATAGTGTTCCTCTTTTATAATGGTAAAATACTTACATACATACATCATATACATATGTATTTATGTATTTGACGAAATTCAAGCAGGTTCTTCAAACAACACTCCAAGGAGGCGAGAAACATCCTTATCAAAGGAAATTCCTGTCTCCTCATTGGCTGTATCAACATCAGCTGTGATTGGTCGAATTTCTTGTTTACTACTGAAGATGTATGCAAGTCTAGCTGGTGACGTCGTGAAAGTTGACATGTGTTGTATTGTAATCCTAGAATATATTTAAAAATCACAAGATACTCTCGTTTATTGATATCTTTATATTTTATTTCAAATTTAAATAATTATTCATATCAAGTATCTGACATAGAACTCGGCTTTATAACAAATAAAACTATGAATAAAAAGCTACGTTACTCTTTTGCAATCTCGTTTATTTTTATGAATGGACAGAACTTGGTAAAAGTGGTAAAACACCTAAATTGATATTCACTGAATTATGGTTATTAGAATATGATCTTGTATAATAAAGACTTACAACTGAATAAAGTTTAGTGAAAAATAGATAAAGCTTTCAAAAAAGGAAAACAATCAATAAAAATATAACAGTTTCAGAGGAATGCTTGATAATATACTGTATATATATATATATATATATATATATATATATATATATATATATATATAATATATATATATATATATATATATATATATATATATATATATACAGATAGATTGATAGATAGATAAATAGATAGATACACAGTGAGGCAGATACAAATTATAACTCATACTGTTCATGTTTCTGTTGGGTACTAATAGCCCAGGGGTCCACACTAGATCTTTGAACTCTTTCCTAATTTAGAACACTTATGGGAGGTCTTTGGGCAAGGTCCCGGGCCGTCATATGGCCAATTTCTTGGACTGGTTCATTTTATTTTAGCCTAGTTTTTGTTATCAGCTAAAAAAATTCAAATAAGTAATGCCACTCCTAAGGTTCTATGACGAGAAAATCATTTATTTAAGAAGAAATTTTAAAAAATAAATGGAAAAAACAAGACTAGCAATTTCAAAAACCTCCAAACAGCAACGCACAAAGGAGAGGAATATTTTCATATCATGCCTTACCTTAGGCGGTAAATATCTATTCTCATAAGGCCAGCCCTTGTGCCCCGTCAGTGATTACGTTCTAGCTCCGTCGGTGATTACGTTACAGTTAACTGTTTAGGCAGTTCACGGCTTAAGCTTTTGCCATTCTACTGCCCTTTTCTTGGATAATCTTCTGTGACTGGAAATGTTTGAAGGTCTTGGAAGTTTCAGTGAACCCCTGACTCGTTTTAGTAAGAAGAGTTTGCCGCTTTTCAGTTATTATACCGATGACGCTCTCCCTCCACTAGCAAAAAGACTGCTGATTTATAGATTTTAGGCATACATACCAAGCACGGGGCAACTAAGGCCATTCAGCCTCAAACGGAAATTGACAGTGAAAAGGTTTTAAAAGCGTGACAGAAGGAAAACCTCACAGTTGCACTATGAATCAATTGTTAGGAAAGGGTGGACAGTAAGATGGAAGAAAGAGAATATGAACGGAGGTACAATAAAAGGAATGAAAACAGTTGCAGCTAGGGGCCGAAGGGACGCTGCAAAGAACCTTAAGTAATGTCTACATTGCACCGCATGAGGTGCATTGACGGCACTAACCCCCTACGGGGTAGCAAAGAGTACTAGAAACGACTAAGCAACACGGGCTGAATCCTCTCACCTTTCCTCCCCTTCCATCACCTGTCTCTCTCCTCCCTTCCTCGCCTACTGATGTCCTTATCCATTTCTCCCCCTTACCCTCCTCCCCTTCGACCCTCATTCCTTCCTGCTGACACCGACATTACCCTCCTCTGTCGAAGTTTCGAGCGTTACCATACGAAGGACGGACCTATCAAGCTGCAATTATCGCCCATGAGAAGAGGAACCCTGGTATAAAAATCACAAGCAAGACGAGATCACCAAGGCAAAATTCACCGTTGGACCGAAGGACAGAGCAACAGTTGACCTACTGAAGGCCAGCACAGGCTTTCAACTGCTAACTCCGAATGAAAAACTCAAGTCCATCTGTTCTTACCCGACAGGGCTTCTATTGAACCCTCTATTTTAACTACATTATATCATCGACGCTTGGAGATATTAAACTAAAGTAACACTAAAGTAACACCTACAAGACAAAATCAAAGTACGGCCTTGAAATATGGGGACACTTTCCAAAGAGGAATATACGTCAGAATCTCTCAGGTATTTTCATTGCAGCGTTATGAACATCAGGACCGCTGCAGAGGTCAAACTGTTTGAACAAAATGCAGCAAAAGACAAGAAACCCGAGTGTGTGAAAAACTTTAAAGAAGGTGAACCAACTTAGTACCCCAACTGTTCACAACCACACCATGCTGTGCAAGACTAGCTCGCACTGACCAGTTAAATGCGAGGATAAACCAATCAAGATCGACACCAAAACCTACTCCACCCAAGCAATCAACGTTTCAGCGAGAAAAACGTCCGCGAACAACCCGTAGAAGCAGCACCATTCTCGTTCAGAAAACAACCTCCAACCAACGCCCATACCTCCTCCTCACAACCACATTCCCAACACCACCTCTCACTTCGAACCTCCAAATCACCTTGCAATTGTGATTGCTGTATTCCTAGGCTCAGCCCTCTTCCTCGACCTGACGATAGGGAATAAATAAAAGAGGAATGTCGTTTCTGAGCTCAAATTGAGCAATTTTATGAAATCCATCAAAGATAAAAAAAAAAAAAAAAACGCATAGAATTAAGATGCGTAATGGATTTCACCAAATACTCAAGCAAGTTCCACAGATTTTAGACACTTACAGGCTCACGACCCTCTTGGTGAACTGCGCTCCAGTACTTGTTAACTACTTTGATTGACAGTTATCCTGTTCCTCGTACTCATGTTTTTTCTTTCCCCTCTTCGGCCACCTAACGTCTAATGACCGAGTTCAACTATCGCTCTGTTACCGTATTGCCTTACTGAAGGGACATGAAAACATTCCATAATTGTCGGTAAGTTAAATACGGTGTGAAATAACCACGGATTCTTTCCATATTCTTTTCAATATTTCTCTTACAATCATTTTCCTTTATTTTTCCCTGCAAGATATTTACAACTCACCACGACTAGCTACCATCGTACTATCATAACGAACACCTGAGGGTTTCTTGTGGTTTGTAATTCCACCTGTTGAAGTTTTAATTTGACATGGCCATTTTCACTTCCATCTCACTAATTTGACTCATTTGTTTTAATCATTTTATCACTTCAAATCATCAAATGACTTTGAAGGACAGCACTATGATGAGTGCCTGTGCTGGTATAACACCCGCTTAATAGCAATCAGCAACAACAGCACAAACAATTTCTCGAATGGCGCCAACTGGCCTTTCAAACACTAGCTACGGCGGCATTTAATAACTGTGTAGGAGGACACACAAGAAAATACTAACGAAGTTCTGAGTGAGCTTGATGTGGATTGTAGACATTTTTATATACCTATCTTGATGTTTATTTCATATTATATATAATGTATATATATACATATATATAATGTATATATATACATATAAATACATATATATATATATATATATATATATATATATATATAATATATATATATATATATATATATATATATATATATATATAATGTTTGCTGAGAATATTTTATGCTAAATCATTACTTGTATTCGCAGGCCTTTTACTCCATATCACACCTTACCATGCTCAGTCTAAACTAACCATCTTAGATTCATTACCATCCCAAAGGTACGCAACACTTAAGGGAAATTATCATATGACCATCCTAATCTAAATAAAGCGTATTTTTTATGCTTTTCCTCCTTGTATTTTATTAATAAGTAATGCCACTCCTATGGTCCATGACGAGGAAATATTTAATTAGGAAGAATGGAAATGCAAATGGAAAAAGATGAACAGAAAAACAACGGGAACCAAAAAAAAGCCCCTTTAGCGTTTGGAAACACACAACTCGTGATTTGAGCAAACCTCCAGCGCGCAAGGCTACCCCTTACCGTTCGGGCCACCTGGGGCCACCTGCCCAGCAACGAATAGAGGCGATGAATACCTTCTAATTATGCTTCTCTGTAAGCGGGAAATATCGGTCGGCTTATTGGCTGTCACAATCATCTACACCTTTGATTGGTCGTCTAAGGTAACGTCATCAATGAATACTATGCCAGCTAGCTTTTGCTGCTTATATCACATGAAAGCTGCTAAAAAGAACCAACAGACTAGGCTTTTAATCCTCTTTATATTGATATGACGCTTTACATCATATGTGCTTATCAGATGATTTTAGTACATATTCCTAAAACTATGAGATATAAATGGAATAATGAAGTATATTACCTTCTCTGTAATTATCGTATTCCTTGTATTGAAAGGTTTCCAGTTATTATTTCTATTCTATGAGCAGACGACATTTTGCATTGTGGCCAAAGTATGATCAAACATTCCTCCTGGACTATTATTTTTATTTGATTGCTTTCCCTCTGATGCTCACTTTACTTAAGGTTCATTGCAGCGTGCCTTCGGCCCCTAGCTGCAACCCTTTCATTCTTTTTACTGTACCTCCTTTCATATTCTCTTTCTTCCATCTTACTCTCCACCCTCTCCTAACAATTGATTCATAGAGCAACTGCACGCTTTTCGTCCTGTTACACCTTCCAAACCTTTTATTGTCAATTTCCATTTCAGTGCTCAATGATCTCATAGGTCCCAGGGCTTGACCTTTGGCCTAAATTCTATATTCAATTCAACAACTGCACCACAGCTTCTGACCCCAAATTCTACTGTCCCACCTGCAACTGCAACATCACCTGTGTGATCAATATCATCCATACCCAGTACCACCTCAATATTGGGTAAGATTTGTTTGGTCACCGCAGCTTCAACGTCAATCTGAACTCCTATTCCAATTGGTACCTGACGTCTCCCTTGGCATTTCACTTTTGAGCCATCAAGTAGCTTATCCTTGCACAGTGTCCAACAATATTTGAGCTTACAACAGTTACTGAACACCCAGTTTCAACCAATGCCTTGGCAATACTACCGTTCATATCAACACCAATAATTGGAAGTGAATGCGCCCGTAGTCCTCTAGTTGGGTGTCAATTTTATCAGGAAAACCATTAACGAACGACAAAACAACCAACTTTCCCAGGCTAGTAGCCTACCGGAGACACCAGTTAATGCACCCACCCTTCTCAGCTCATTAGCATATACGTCTGCATGCAGGTTCACCAGTCCACCTCTTTTGTGATAATTTAGCAAAAGCTATGAAAGCACGATCAGTATACGCAGCTAGTTGCTTTCGCTCACTAGCATCACCATCAGAGTTTCGCTCACTAGCATCACCATCAGACTGTTCTATATCAGTTAACTCTAAATACAATGCCAAGGCATTGTATTTAGAGTATAAAGGCAAAAAACTTGCTACATCCCAAATTTTCTGCAGCTTGGCTACCAATTTTAACTTTCTTCAGCCATGCTACGACATCTCCCTCATCAGTAAACAGTTTCAACATTTCACCTGTCACCTTGGACGCCATAATAGGCCTAATGCCTAGATAGCTTGTAAACTCTTACCTTATTACGATGGAAGAACGGCCACACAACTAACTTCACAACTAATTAGAGAAGTCGACAATGGGAGTTTGCTCACAACCTATCTAAATACACGAATCCAAAATTCAGTCAGACCCTCACGTACACCAACGTCCCCATCAGGGTTGCTACCCCACATGCCCAGCAGTTGCCAGAAAGAAACAGCTGGCAATAATTTCTAAAATCTACCACAACAACACTTACGGGAGGTAGGTTTTTGAGGTTATAATCGTATATGACCAACTTAATCTAAATAAAGGGTATTTCTTATGCTTAGTCTATTTGGCTGTGTTTGAGATTTCTTTTATTAACTAAAATCATGTCTTTCCTTGAGCCGGAAATATCTGACCTCTAAAAATAAAAAGGTATTTAATCCTATTTTGTGTTAATATTACCATTTACACCATCTGCCTTTGCTATCAGAACATTTTAGGACATATTTCCAAGACTCTAAGATGAAAATAGAATAAGGAAACTATTTTCACTAACAGTAATCATCCCACTCTCTACGTTTATTTTCTTTTCTAGGCTATGCAGAGTCGCAGACGACATCTTGCATGTAGCCAAAAAGTCATTACGCATTCCTGTGAAACAACAATACTGTACTTTGCATGATGACATCCCTTTTTCTCTCTACTTTATCTATTTTCATAATATATAATTTAGTTATAATCTTTATATCATAAAAACCATATTTTACTAACCCATAATTCAGTGGATATTAAAAAAGGTGTTTCATCAATTTTGCCAGGTTGTGGTTCATTCATGGAAACAAATGTCTTTTAAAGAAAACCACCTAGTTTTATATTAACTGTTTTATTTATGCTATTCTGCTTTGTGCTACCTCACGCACTTTATTTGAATGATTAGGTATCTTAAAAATTAAGCTTAATAATAAGTTATCACACCTAAAGAAGAGTATGCAAACCATGACAACTATTTCATGACGTCTTCAACTAAAATTGTAAACTTTGTAATTGGTAGTAACCATGAGCATCAACCAATAATAGTTGAGAGTGATACAACACACAAGGAGATAAGTATTTCACGCCATGAGGGTGTTCCTTGCATTTATGGAATGCTGTTTGAAAAACTTTCTCAGATGTCGTCAAATGGCCTTTCTAGCTATTTTTATTATTTGGTGTCTGGCATTTAAATTCCATCATAACGACAAGATAGGTTTCTTGTAAGGACATTCATTTGATACACATTACTTAATAATAATAATAATAATAATAATAATAATAATAGAAAAATATTCATCTAGCAATTTTCTTCTGTGGAATAAAGTCATTAACAACGCTAAATTACTGCTTATTATTCATCTCTTCTCGAAGATTAGGAAGGCCAGCAAAGTTTTAGTTATTACATAACATATATTCGTCATGCTTCTGTTGAATTGTCAGACTCAAGAGGTCCATGCCAAGTTCCTTATTCCCCAGTAACCCCCACCTTCGATCATACCCTTTCATACTCATTAGATGACTTTGGGCAAAGGCCTAAGGTGGCATAAGCCAACTAAATGTAAACCAAACACCAGCAACCTCAGATTCATTACCTCCTTACTGGTAGGTCACAATCCTGAAGGCCACACCAGGTCTTCAATCCATATCAAGCTTCATGACACTTATGAGAGGCCTTTGGGAAGGTCTCAAGCTGGCATATTGCTAACTCTAAAATACTTAGTGGAAATTTATAATGCTTAGACTGGTTGATTTTATCTCAGTTCCTTAGCTAAAGTAAAAAAAAAAAAATAAATGCCACTTCTATGGCTCAACGTCAAGAAATGTAGCCTACTGTAACAAATACAACGAACAAGATAGACAACAAACAACAGGAATTAAAAACTGCCATTTTCAAGACACCTGAGCCCCCATACATGAGCAGTGCCATTAGTGTGAACTGTAGGCATTACTGTACTTGAGTTTCTTTGTGGCATCCCTTCGGCCCCTAGTTGCAACCCTTTTCATTCCTCTTTCTGTAGCTCTGTTCATGTTCTCTTTCTTCCATGCGCTCTTGACAATTGTTCCAAAGTGTAACTGTGAGGTTTTTCCTCCTGTTACACCTTTAAAACATTTTTACTCTTAATTTTCCCTTCACTGTTGAATGAACTAATAGGTCCCAGCGCTTGGCCTAAATTTTCTAGTCCATTCCATTCCAAGACCATGTGAACAAAGCTCTAAAAAAGCAACACACAAAGGTGAAGAATACCTTCCTATGGCTTTCCTTAAGTTGGAAATATCCATCCACTTGGTGGTTGTCACATTCATCAACAGCCCTAATTATTCGTTGGCCATGGTGACATCATATAATCACTCATACAGTCCATGCTGCTTGCATCACAAAACTGGTGCAGTAAGACACTGACAGACAAGTCTTTTAAAGCTGTCTTGTACTACTATTGCACTCTGCAACATCTGTATCTGTTATTAGAAAATTTAGGAAATACAGTATTCCTACAATTATGATGAATATTGATTAATGAAATAATTTATTAACTGTAATGATCACATTCTTTGTTTTGAAAAGTTTCCATACAGTATCTTATTTTTATTCTAGGATAGGCAAATGACATGCACTGCACCATCAGGTGCATAAAATCCAGGTACTAATCCTGTTCTGGCCCTGACTGTCCTCTTGAACTTAGCTGAGATCTGTCTGATTACATCCAATGGCAAGAAACCATAAGTGTCAAGATGATACCAACTTTGAACTATTCTTGCAACCAGTTTTTAGCCATCTGGCTGAACTGGCAATACACTGAGAGCTTAGGGATCAGGCTCACTTGTATAATACCTGAACAGTGAAATTATTACCATTCTTATATTTGCATATATCTGTCTACAACAAATTGATTTATTGTATAAGTCCCAATTTGCAAGACATTGTGTAAATTATTTTTTGTGGTACAATCATTTGTGATTATATGCTAAAAAAAATATTGAATAAGTCTGATCCTATATTTTTTCAGATGTTTCATCAAAGAAAATATTGATACTGTATTACTGTATTAGTTAGGAGTTTGAAGTAAAAGATAAAATTTCCAGCTACACTGGATTAGACAATTGTACAAAAATTTGAGAAAATGTGTTGTTTATACAGTCATACGTGATGAACAATATTGTTTACAAACCTGTCTGAAAAAATTTTTTCATCAATAATAGTTTAGGAAATGTTTATTTACATATTAAGCTGTGCAAGACTGTCAATAACTAATTTATGACGATTTTTCAAAATTCGGCCATTGCTTTACCCCTTAATATTGAAAAGACCCAGGCTGTAATAATTATGGCAAAACCATCATAATGATATGGATATGAGGGATAATATAGCCTGACAGTGAACAGTGAAAATCTATTAAGGAAAAGCAAGGATTGGTCAAGTTCTGGAGAGCAAAGTCAAATGGTCTATTCAGACTGGCAGACACACTTTACATGACCATTTTCTGCCTACAGCCTGCAGATGGACTCCGGAGTTATAATGTACAGACGTCCAGCAGGATGCTTTGTTTTCAGATTGTCTGGACAGGGAACTGAGGAATCTCAAGCCAATGGTAAAGGGATGGGCGTTTCATGCCAAAAGGAATTTATATTTTCATATCAAATGTAAAACTGATTTTACTATACATGAAAAGTTTACAAGAAAAAAAAAGTTTAAGCTCCTCAATGCAAAATGAAACTGCCTACATGGTAACCCTTAGTAAGTTAAACAGCCACAATACCCTGAAATAGTTTCATTTTGCCACAAACCCATTTACTATTAAGGGTTTGTAAAAAACCAATTTACTTTTCAAAACATCATACATTTCACCACAAAGCCATTACTTATGCATCATAAGCAATGTTTTGTATGAAAAAAATATTCTTAAATAAAATGCTTGCCTCATGAGTTCCACTGAGGTTGTATGCAAATTTCCTATACAGGTCATTAATTCCCCATGAAATAAAGCATCATGACCAACTGGCTGGTTATTTGTGAGCTGTCACCACAGAATTTACTGTACAGCATTAAGATAGCAGTAGGTGAAATTTCTAGGATTATACAGTATAAATTTCCATTATTCTGACTAAAGAAGAGATGAAATTCACATTTAACCTTCAAAATCTAGCTTCAATAACCTGAGTAAGAGACATAAAGTCTAAAAAAAGGGATTCTACGATGCTCTGAATTTTTAAAAAGCAAATGAAGTGAGTACTGTATACAGCCCTACCCTGGGACAGATCTATTAAATCTAGTAACAACTTTACATACATGACAACAATGAGATCCAACTGTTACAAGCAAACATGAATGATGCCGCATACATACCTTGGTCCTTATAAGGTCATTATGGAGGATTCTGTACATATGACTCTCCTCTAGTTCTCTAACAACATGTAGGAGAAAAGGAACCATGAAATACTAACTCACTCTCCCTATCAAGAACCTAGGTCTTTACTACAAGCCCTGGCATAAAAAAGATACCTATAGGAGACCAACCAATTGTGAGTTATTTCATCACAAGTAAAGCCTCTTAGTTCACTGGCTCATTCTGTACGAGATTGCTTGAAGGAAGCCTTTCTAACTGGTTCACTACAGAGACTTGGGTAGTCCTCTCTGTGTTTTTTCCTTAGAGGGCATTTCTGTCTTCAGTGCTTAACCTTTACAACGCCACAGATACTGCATAAAACTCAAAAACTGGTCTTATTGTTCTCTTTCCAAATGTGGAATTTTCTTACCTTCACAATTCTTAAATAATTCATATTAGCCTCTTTTAATAATGAGGGCTTATCAACACTCGAGAAATATCTACCAAACATCTGTTCTTGTAGGATTAAGTTTATTTTAGCCAGCCATGCCTATCTGTTAATTCACCCTAAAAATAATTATCACAGGCAAGTCAAGCATTTCCACAACTAAAAGTCTGACAAACAATTAACAGTGATAAAAAAAAAATTCTACTCTAACCTCAACGGTGTACAGGCAACTACTGTATTTATAGAAATGATTCTCAAACTAATGGAAAGTCCCTCATTCATGTCTGCTCTCCCACATATGCACATATCACATATCAGTAATTCAGGGCAGACAGAAAACATTTATTTAAAGATGTATCTTAGAAGAAAAGGAATTTTGTTTCTACATCAGCAAGCATCAGTGTTCTGTAATTTCAGTAATGAATAGAATTTTTTTGTTTTGCAAATAAACATGTTTTATACCAGTGTTTTGTATGCAAAGTAATCTAATTAATAATATGAAAGCAAAATGATAACATATGTAATGAGAAAACCAATTAAGCATTGGAAGTTTGAGACTTATGTTAATCTGATAAATACCATAAAGTTTCAATACACTCATTGTAGATCCATCTTATACACAATATGGTTGGAATGAAAAAATAAAATAAGAAAGGTTTTATTTTTTTGTAAAATTTACTTAACGTACGTTCTGTTATAGTTTCTAAAACATTTAACAATACATATAACTCAATCACCAGATTTAACATCAGCAGTCTTATTTTCATTCTTATCAGATATACTAGTAGTTTTATCATTATCATCTGGATCTTTACCACTTTCATTAACAATGCCACCTTTCACATTCTCTTCAGTGACTACTTTACTTGAATTTTGTACCTTCTCTCCCTTACTACAAGTATTGTCACTTTTCAATTCTTCTTCCATCTCCTCATCTTCACTGCTTTCAGACGAAGAAGAACTCTTTTCTACAGGGATGCCACTTTTCTTCATGTCTTTTAACTTTTGCCGTTTTGCCTTTTGTTTTTCTTTCTGACGCTGTCTCTTGTTCCTCTTCTTAGCTGCTTTCTGTTCCATTTCTAGTTTATTCTGCTTGATCTTTTCATGATATACTCTATCTAACTCATCCTGCAAAGTAAATTAAAAATTTACCAATACTGTGTCTACAAATCAATCTAGTGCTGGAAAGCAATAATGGACCTATAAAAAGTAAGAAATTTAAAAACGTAATTTATCCAAGCAAGTACCAAATTTGAATTTCACAACTCACAATCTACATCTTTAATCATATGGAATAAGCTTGAGAATCACTCCTATAACAAGGTACTGGTTTGCTGTGTTTATGATGAATAACTCATTTTGATGCTGCAAATTCTTTCCTTGACTTTTTTCCTGCTACGTCATGGAAGTAGGACTTTGAATCCTTATTATATTTGTTGCTATAATAAGTTAACAAGTGCTGTACAGAAATCCACTGATTCTGATCCTGAAGCTAAGTTCATAAGAATGGCCTTGACTTAGTGCTGCTTTTGACTGTGTTAATCATGATGCCCTAGCTTTCAAACCTAGGCAGATGGGAACTGGAGAAGCATTTCTTAGTATTATCACCGAATTTTTAACTAGTAATAGATACAGAGAGTACTTGCTGATGGATACAATAAGTACAGGATTGTAATCTCCGATGTTTCCAGGGACAACTGCTCTTTATATTTAACTGCATACACACAAGCATTGTGCCCTAGAAAACAAGCTGCTTACTTATGCAGATGGTGATACATTATTTGCATTGATTACATTTCTTGACTATACACCTGTGGTTGTAGATTTTCTTATCAGAGATTTAGCTGAAATTAGTGCAACATTATGAGGAATGAAGCTGGACCTAAACAACACTCAAAAGATCCTCCCAACTCAGACTTTTTCACTGATAATTTTTCTTTAACTATATGCAACTCAATTAAAATTCTAGTTGCTATCCTTGACTTCAATTCACTTTTGAGAAACACATCCAGCCCTTCCCTTCTTCAATTGAACAAAACAATTACATGATAAGAAAGTCTTTGAAGACCTGTCTCTCTTAAATAAATGTTTTAATTCTTTTATTCTGGCATATTTTGATTACTGTTTCACAGTTCGGTCTTCTGCAGCTGACTCACATCTTAAAGTGTTTGATAAAAAACTAACTTCTATCAAATTTCTTACTCCAGATCTCAGTATCAGCCTCTGGCACCATTGTTCAAATTGGCCACTGTATATGCTTTATGTAAACCTTCTCACAATTTTTCCTTCCCTTTAGAGAAGTTCAATACCACATAGTTTTCTAGAAAGTTTTGCTCCAGCTATGACCAAATTATGGAAATGTCTTCCTGGTCATATAGCCGTATCATTAGAATCTGAGTTCAAACTTGGTGCAAATCTATTTTTACTGAACAGGCTCACGTGAGCTATTTCCTTGTTTTAACTGATTTACCTTATTTTTTTAATTTTTACTCTTTTATAGATTACTCTTCACTTCTCTATTTCTTAATCTGTAATGGGCTGCTTTGCCTATCAGAGCCCTAAAGCCTGTAGCATCCTAGTTTTCTACCTACGGTAGTATATCTTGGCTAATAATAATAATAATAATATACTCAGTACAGTGCATAAGTTTTTCACTCACACCTATTAATCACACATATGCCTATATTTGTGCAGTGAATGTTCCTAATTCCACCAGTCTTTCTACTATCTGGCAAGAAAAGGTTATCTCAAAACACATGTGCCATCTGGATCCTCAGGTTTGTCTCACTCGCCTTTCTCACTTTTTCAGTCAACTGTATGTGAGGCAGCTAGGGTTATGGAGCTATGAGGAGGGCACTTACCATTATTATTAATCAGTTTTGCATGAAAACACTGATTTTTTTATAAAGACAGTTTGCATCATCAAAACCTCATATCTGAATTGCTATTTTCACAAGAGTATGAGATGCTAAATGACCCAGAGTGTTTGTGCATGCCTGTAAGGGGACTGTAATGAACCAAGAACTAAGTTTTTGGTCATAGACATTTGTACATATTAAAGACACACTTACAGTGTGTAAAGCAAGGCACATGTATTAAGTATGAATGTACATATGAAATTTGGGCTACATGGCCCAGTGATGGAGCCAAGGGGGTCATTCATTCCTGTATTTGGTAAGTATAAGCCTTTCAGGAGACCATCTGCTCCTCATCAACATGAAAAGCAGATTGTCTCTTGACACAGCCACGAATGAGAGATGAAGGTGAATCATGATGAGGTGGAAGATGATAAATTTCAAATTTCTCTCTAATATGTACACACAGCAGAAAGATTTGTGGGGCTGGGGGGTAGGCACTAACAGTAAGATTGATGGGTTTGTAAGAAAAAATTAGTTCAGTGCTACAAAAACAGTTTCATTTCAACACAACCCCATTAATCACCCACTGTATGTGCCTGAGTTGTACTTAAGGGAAAGGTTAAGGTGCTACATGCATAAAGGTCTGTCATTAGTAAGGACAAAACCCAGTATTGTACAGTATGTAGAACAAGGTTCTTGACAATTACCTTCAGCATGAGATGTAGAATGAATAAGAGGGGAAAAGGAATCATGATGAACCAGTCCACAAGATACAACTCTAACCATTCAAAAGAAAAATACCTTGAATAAAAAGCAGTATAGACTGCTAGACATACCCAGGTGTCTATATGTAAAATAAAAGTCCATTCCAGAAGTAAAAGCACTCTGAATTTTATGGCTTGTTCTCTTGACTCTTCTGCTTCAACATTCATCACATCATCTTAAGCTCTCAAAACCACTTGCAATATCCAATAGGAGACTGGTCTTCAAAAAACACTTTTCCTTCAGCTAATGGAAGTGAATAGTCTGGAGGTGCCCTTGAAGTTTCTGATTTTTCATAAATTGGCCTACCAGCTGACACCTCACTGGTTAGACCATGAGGTCTTTCATTACTGTTGCCAGAAGAAAAGGAATGAATGGCAAAGGGTACTGAAGAATGTTCCTGGCTACTGGTCACTTCAGTTTTTATTTTTGCTACAAATTCAGAATGAAATGACAAACCTCACTGATAATCAACCTTTAACATCTGTGACTCTTAAAAACAATGTGCAAATCTCGTTGACCAGTCTTAAAGATGCAAAAGCTAAAAGAGATTCTGCCTTCAGTGTTAGGTAAAGCACAGAATTTTCCTGAAATGGATCATAAGTATTGTTCACAAGACTCATGGATGAGGAAGAGATCACAAGAGATTTGAGATGACCTGCTTGAAGGCTCCTTCCTGAGTTGCTGGAGGAGTCTCTTCAATGCCAAAATAAAAAAATCTGCCTGAAGCCAGATATATAACCCTTTACAGCACAGACAGACAACATTTTGCATCAACATAGGATGAATAGAAAGTTGGAAATTGAAGGTATGGTGGAACTGATTGGATCAATGCCTTTTCCACTACACCAACTATAGAATCACCTCCACTTGGCTTCCTAGAGACTGTTAATTGAAACCCTGCAAGATGAAGGGTGTCCAGGTTGCTGTTCAGGAAGTCCAGCTGCTTGAAGAGTTTATTTCTGGTTAAGAGGCTTCTGGGATTTTTTGCCACCATGGATAGCAGATCTGTGAACCATACCTATGGCCAAAAGGAAGGGCTTGCTTCCATACAGTATAATTCATTATCAACACTGACAATGTCAATTACCCAGGGATTTGCTCCAATCTATTGCCTGGTTGTCCATAATTTCTGGAGAAAAGCACAAAAGCGCATACCAGATGAAAAACTGTCTGTGGGGACATACTGTTCCCACTTCCTTTTATCTCGACCTTACCATAAGACTTCGCTGCAGGACATCCCCTTTTTCTTGGCTGAAGTTGGATGACTATCCTAGGAGGAAAACCCTTGTATCTCCTAAAATTGGCCTACCAGCGACTTTCAGCCATGGATCTATCACAACCCCTGTTAGTTCCTTGTCCCTCCATCTGAAGCATCGCATTAATGAAAACATCCTAGAGGCAATGGCTATGACCAGGTTGGATGCATAAGGTGGGGATCATGCTTACTGGAATCACCTGAGTTCACTGTGAGTTTTCTTCTTGGGTAAAAAATTTCACAAGCCCAATAACAATTTATTAAATAGACCTGCATATTTGTTTTTGGCCCCAAAGACAACAGGAATCTGTCTCCTGATCATCAACCTTAGCCCGCTGAATGAGTCCTGGAACAGACTGCTTCAGAATGAAGAGGTTGGAAATCAGTGAGGCAATCCATAATGGAAGGGGAACTTCTTGGCATCCTTCGACCTGTAGAATATGGAAGAAGCACTTGAAATTTTTATAGAAAGGCAAGGTTTTACAGTTTCATGCCTTGTGTTTTGGTTTGACAATATCACTGCAGGCCAAAACACCAGTGGCAGACTAAGCACATCAGTCTGGCACAAGACTGTAGGACCAAGTCTGACCAAGTCTGTAGCAGAACTACAGAGAAGCTTAGCTCCTTTTTGTGACCTGTGTCAAAGGCTGGGTCAGTGATTGAATTGATTAAAGTCAAAATTACTGTAGTCCCTTCCAGGCAGGCTCTGAGACTGGGGTTAGGACTGACACTTCCATAGCACTATTTCACCTCTCAATGCACAGGATTTTAACACTGCTTATACAGATCGAAAATATTCAGTAGTAACCAAGTATTCCAATCAAGCTATATAGTAGTTGCCAATCCTCACTGGAGTAGTTGGTGTTCCACAGCTGCTTCAGAATGATGTTCTTGTAACTGCAGATTGTGAAGTGTTGGTTGACTGCATTGTCCAGAATCCATATTGTCACTTCCTCAGTATAAACCCTTCTGGATTTCTAGTAGTGGCAGGACCCAGCTCATCTTCAAAAAGGCATTTCCCAAGTTCCTTGACCTTCAGTAGATGCCTCAGGTAACAGTTGGAGAGCCTACACTCTCGAACAGGAAGAGAGAGTTACATGGCTGAAGTAGACAAGAGGACACATCAACTTTGTGGATACAAGGGCTTTGGTCCTGGCCTTTCAGTCACTCACCGAGTATGTAGAAGACAAGGTTGTTGGAGTTATGGCAGCGTTACTTGCCAGCCATGGCCTTGCAAAGGACTGCTATAAAATAGCAGACAGTAATACAAAAAACAGAAGAATAAAAAGCCTGGGAAGACTGACCTCAATATTTTCCCTTATTCAAGTTACTGTAAGGCATAATTAAGCTTAGTTAACAATTAACTACATTTACAAAACAAATAATAACAACAGTTCTCAAATTAATTACAACTATGGGCACAAGTGAATAGTAAGAGATCATTAAAGTAATTAACGATGCTATAAAATATTAAATTCCTTTGTTCCATCGCACATGGAGGATTCTAGCAAAGAATGAAAGAGAGAGCTGAGATTTGTCCTACATCACACATGATAAAGGGATCCCTCTGAAAGAGAGAGGTGTAGAATTAACTATATGAATAGCATGCATTTAGGCCCTAAGTATATATCATCGAGGTATCCTAACTCACCAAAATATCATGCCTGAATGCTTAAAGATTTCTCTACTTCCTAATCGGGGAATTAACTAAGTATGCAAACAGTGGGAGGCTTTGGCATTGAAGAGAGGTATGGGATTCAAGGTGGGACATATACAGTAGTGACAAAAGGAGAGACAGAGACACATGTGGGAGACAGTGGGGAAATTTGGGAAGGTTTCTTGATAAAAAGTAAGGAAAATAGAATACAGTCAAAGGAAAATGGGCAGCCAAATTCCCATGTACATTTTAGACTTACCTCGGGTATCCAAAATGATCACTCCTTTATGAGTTGGGGTCCCAGAATTGGTGGCACGAGGCAAATAGCAGCCTCTGTGAGGTAGAGCAGAAATATACTTCTGCTCAAAATGGCTTCTAGTAGCAGAATGGGCAATCCCCTGGCAATGCTTCTCTGGACTGGGCCAGGGTCGCCTCAGGGCAACTTTCACAAGATGGCGACCTAAAAGCACAGAGATACCAGCAGCACAGAGAGTGGGTAAAAGGAGGGGTTATTGAGAGAGAGGAATGCTGGATAGGACGCCACTGCACTCCCATTGTACAGGTTGGCCATCTTACGTGAACTCAAGTCACTAGGTTAAGCCCAATGCCCGTAAGAGCAGACTGAACTACAGTCTCTTAAACCAGGGAGGAACAAGATCCAAACTAATGCACTGAATGGCAGTGAAGAAATTTGTGTGAGCAAAGCCCAATAGAGTTGATATTGTCCAAAGGTTCATGCCAGGAAGACAACACTGTCGTAGACATTCTCGGCAAAGGAGAGATTTTGCTTTCAGAAGAGTCTTTGGATCCAAAAGTTTGCAATGCTATTTGCAGCTGTGAGATGTCTCTACTGGACCTCTCTGCAACAAGCCTGATCCACAAGGGAACTGAGCTACCCAAGTGTAAATGTCAGTTCCTATCACTGTCTTTCTTGTAAAGTGTGTAGAATTTTTGTTTGCTGTTTGCTCTGATAAGGGCTAACTATAAGATAATATCTTACAGGATTATTGTGTGAATAGGAAATGGTGTGAAGTATGGGATGGAGAATTAAAACTCCACTAGTTAACCCTGTTGTCCTTGATAATCTGCTGGGATTTGATTTTAAATAATTTATAGCTAATAACTGTATCATTTAGTAAGTTGCACTGTTACTATGAAAACTGGTGAAAAGAATATCTGTTGCTATAATAACATACATAAGACTGTGTATATAACATTTTTTATATAATATTTTGATCTGACTCCAAATTTCACACAATTTAAGGGATGCATAGGTTTTATTTTAGGTTGGGATCCCATGCTAAGTGCAGATACCTTTTACCTTTATCAGCAGTAACATTTTTTCTGGAGTATCTTCCGAATTGGAAGAGGTTGTTGCCAACTTATTGTAAATGTTAGATATTTCTTAACATACAGAGTATTTTCTTGGTCCTAATATCACACCACTTTGGTTTTATGTATAAACTTGTACAGTACACACAGAGAACAGTCCTAAATGATAAGATTCAAGAATGGTTAATTTTTTCATTACTGTACAATCCATGTCTCACAATTTGGTGCCTGGAGAGGCAAGTATTCATTTACATATATAACATTTGGTAGAGATACTAAGAATATGTATCCACAATGAGCATCTGAGTGAAATAATTAGTTTATGGAAAGAAATTGGTTAAAAAATGAAAAGTAAAAACAATCTGTGAAAGGAACAAAGAAGCTTACCAAATAGAAAGGGAATAAGAAGAAAGGGTTTTAGAGATAGGGAAACAGAAGTTAGCAAGCTTGAGCTAGAGCATGAAATAAAGCAAAAAGAAATATAGTTAGAAATATGAAGTTTTCATAATAAAACTAACATTGTAATACTTACCTGAACACTTGAATTCGCCCTTAATCCCACTAGCCTGAACAACTCTCAATTACCCAATTCCACTAGTGGGAAATTTTAACAGCCAGCGTTACCAACGCTGCATGTAAAATCTTGTCACTTGAGCTACCATAACAAATGGTTGGCAACGTTGACACAGGTGTGCCGACACTCCAACCTTGTGTCAACTGCTTTATTCAAGTTCAAAATTGATATGGGGAAGGAGGGTGGGAATCATTCAGGTGTTCAGGTAAGTATTACAATATTAGTTTTATTATGAAAACTTCATATTGCAATACACTCCCTGAACACCTGAATTCGCCCGATTAACAACATTTAGAGGGGGAGGGATCAATTCTATTGCACGCCCTTTTTGAAACAACTGCAGAGATGGTAGCTCACCAATCTGCTCTGCATGTGATATCCGTTTAGTCATACAACCACCATATCAATCAATGCTTTCAGTGAAGAGACATGCTGGAGAGTACTTTGATCGACAGTCAGGTCAGTATTGTCTTGGTCCATCAACCTCCCATGCAGCTCTTCAGAACCTCTCATGTATGGAGGGGAATGAAGCAGAGTGCAGAGCTGCTGTTGCTCTGGGAGACCCATCTAGGTTTGGGGCATGCCCCCTTTTTACAACCGCAGAGATGGTAGCTTACCGATCTGCTCTGCATAGTATATCTATTTAGTTATGCACTCACCATATCAATCGATGCTTTCGGTGAAGAGGCATGCTGGAGAGTACTTTGATTGTCAGTCAGGTCAGTACTGTCTCGGTCCATCGACCTCCCATGTGGCTCTTCAGAACCTCTCATGTATGGAGGAGTACGATGAACCTCCCATGTGACTATTCAGAACCTCTCATGTATGGAGGGGAATGAAGCAGTGTGCCGAGCCGCTGACCCTCCGCGTAACCCATCCAGGTTGTGGATAAGGCCTGACAACCGACAAGCAAAGATGTATCTCAGCGCCAACAAAAGAACCTAGCCTACTAGAGCACGCCCTTAGACTCTCGTAGGGAAACTATCAAAAACTAAGATACTTAAAACGTACTAAACCTAAGTTCATGTGATTATACTATCACTGCTGCCGAAGATTCTAAAGACTATAAGGAATCTGAACACTGCGCACCAAGATTATACAACAAAATACCGCCTGACATGAAGAGCATACAAGAAGAATGCAAATTTAAAAAAGGAACTAAAGACTCTTCTATTCTGCAGGAGCTATGATACTGACGAGAAACACTGAAAGACAATTGTAAAATATAAGAAGCACCTTATTTCAAAAATGTACATGGGCCTGCCAGAGAGGGAATTATGCCTGTGGAGGGCTGTATATAAAACCAAACAAAGTGAACAAAAAGTGAATTCCTCTATCTGGTTAACCTAAGAACCTCCGCACTAAGAGAATACCACCTCAGCTAAATGAATGCACCCTAGATAATAGACTTAGCCACTACCCGTGGACTAAGAGAATAACCCTCCGACGACGCGAATTGAACATCTCTTAAGTAAAAGGAAGTAAACACTGAAATGGACTTCCAAGTAGCTGCCTCCACAATAGAAGACACTGAATAATTCCTTGGAAAGGAAGATGAAGTGGACATACTCCGAATACTGTGCACTCAGGAAAATACAGAGCTGAAGACGGCGAAGAAGAACCCCGAGAAGCCTGGGAAATCACCTCCCTCAGAAAGTAACTAATTGCATTCTTTGACAGCAGACGGGAAGGATTCCGCAGAGAGACAAGAAGTGTATGCAGAAGCGGACGGAGTTTCTCAACCTTTGATAATAGACTTTAATGCTCGCACCGGACATAAAGACATTTCCACTGGATCACCGGTAACGAACTCTTGCAGATAAAGAACCCTAAACGAACAAGGCAGAGGGTTACCCTCCGACTCCGCCTCCGCCACAAATTCCGGAAGAAAGACAAATACATATCATTTCTCGCATAGGAAACCAGCCTAGAAGCTGCCTGAAGCTCGCCCAACCTTCTACCTGTAGCTAAAGCCAAAAAGAAAATGTACTTTCTTTGTCAGTTGTCTTAACTTTAGAGCTTCAATGGGTTCAAAGGCAGGGGAACGCAAAAAAAAATTTTGAAGTACAGTACTTCCGACAACGACAAGTCCCACAGAGGGGCCCGAGTCGGCAAGACAGGACATTCAATCTTAAAAGAACGTAATAAATTATCAATTATCTTACTATTAGAAATTTTAGGAAGATGGAAACTAAATGTACTGCTAAGCGTTGAGCGGTAGTCAGCAACAGCCGAATACGAAAGACCCTTGACTTTCCAGAGGAATAAAAGAAAATCAGCTATTTTGGCTATGGAAGGTCTAGAGATGGAATGACCTTCCTTACGACACCAACTTCTATACATTGTCTAGCTGAACCTGATAAGGCTTACGGGTTGGCTTTCTCAAGCTGAAAGAAAGCTGTCTAGCCACAGCTTTAGGGAGTCCGGTCTATCTAGCTGCTCGCCCCAGTCGCCTTGCAACTAGGTTCAGCACGCAAAGGTTTGGATGATAATGGTGAGAATGCGGTCGTCTGAGAAGATGTTTCGCATGGGTAGGGACAATGGAACTTCTGTAAGGAGCTCTAGAAGTTCCAGAAACCAAGCGCGTTGGGGCCAACAAGGAGCTATTACTGTCATAGACGTCTTGACACTCTCCCGCAATTTCCTGATTACCTGATGAATGAGACCGGATGGAGGAAAAGCATACACCTGCATGTGACTCCAATTTTGTAACATCGCATCGGTGCCTATCACCATGGGGTCCACCACTGGTGAGAATATAAACCGAAAGACGATGGTTTAATCACGTCACGAATAAGTCCACAGTTGCTGGCCACTTGCGGAGAACCTGACATACTACTTCCTGAGCCAAAGTCCACTCTTCCCCCAATACCTGACAAGAGTGACTTCACGAATCGACCAGTACGTTGAGACTCCCTGATACAAACTGGGGAAGAAGAGACACTTTTCGTTCTTCGCACACTCCAAGGACTCTTTGTGCTATACAGTAGTACTGAGTTCTGTTGATCTTGTTCCCGCCCCCACAAGTTCTTCAGATACGACACGGCTGTTACGTTGTCACTAAACATAGCCACTATTCTGTTGCGCACTAGGACTGAAAAACAACTGAGAGCTTCCTTTACAGCCTTGATTTCCCGAAGATTTATTGACCTTCCGGGTGTCAGATGCACTTCTTCTGACCACCACAGATGATCCAACAGGCAAGAATCGCTCCAGACTATAACTGCGTTCTCGTTGCGGAAGTCCCAGTGATTCCTGACACATACCTAAAGAGAATGCATCAGGAGAAGAGACCCTGGAATTAAAAGAGAGAGAGAGGGCATCCTCCCTAGGAGGCTTCTCTAAGCTGGTACCGGCCATTCCCTGATGGACAGGAACACCTCTACCTGCTGAAGGACTGACTGGATCCTCTCCAGGGTTGGGAAAAACCCTCAAAGGAAGAGAGAGAATTCTCATCCCTTAATAGGTTATAGATTGTGTTGGAACTAGGCAACTCTTGGCAAAGTTTAGACAAATTCATAGTATCCTGCATAGATTCAATAAGAATTCCTTTGCCCTTACTAGCTCCTCTAGAGAGGAGGCAAGGATCAACCAATCGTCTAGATACCCGCACATTCTGTACCCTCGACGATGCATAATTGCCGACACCAGAGACATGAGTTAGAAGCAACAAAGTTCATCATACTGGCTACATCATCATCCTTGAACAAAGAATTCACTAAGGCTAAAGGTGTTCTAAGCAATACCATCTTATGAACGTCCAGATAATGGGAGGGGAAGATGACCAAGATAGAAATTTCATCGTTCTTGTTCCAAACGTCGTAGACAAAGCCAAAGCATTCGCCTGGTGCGCCAGACCCATCGAGACAAAGTTATTAGGCTGTCAAACAGCCCCGGATCCGAAGGGACATAGCCATCACTCTTTACGAACCCCATTAAACCTGGCAGCATCCAAAGAAAGTGTGAAAGAGCCTCAGTCTGACTGCGCAAAACATCCTCCAAAACACCTGCTTCCCTAAGAGAAGTCCCTACGAGCCGAGACGACGCCGGAGACCTAGACAGGATTGCCTCAACCGATTTGTTGAGTGGCAACCTGACACCTGCCAAAGGGTTATCTCAAACTGCATAAATCGCCTTACTCGGAGAGAAGAGAAGAGTCCTGTCTATTAGAAACCACCACCGACGCTAAACAACCGCCTGTCTCCTCCAAAGCCTGTCTAACTTGATTGAACCAAACCAGCCCACACGAAAAAGAAGCAGGAGCTGGCTTAGTGGCATAAAAAGCCTAAAAAAAAGACTGATTTAACGAATGCGGGAGGTCTGGAGCTCTTGCTTGAGGGTACAAAGAAGTACCATACTCAAGCGTGCATCTGTAATCGTTACTGCTGGCAAGAGGACATTCTAAGTCGGCCAGAATCTCCTGCCCCTCCGGATGAGAATCCTGTTCCGCAATGTCCAAACGGTCTAAGACCAACGAAGGAGGATGAACTGAACGAAGCCCATACAATGACGAAGAGTCCACAAGCGGACCACCATAACCAGAATGCTGAACGCCCACACCTAACTAGGTACCCGGAGCTGAATCCGACAGTTGATTCCGCCGAGAAGAAGAGGAGGAGGAACCGGGAAACCTGGAGCCGATTCCACGTTACCAAAGGGAAGATGAGTGAGAGGAGCCGAACCCCATTGCTAAACCCTGAGGGAGAATGCGCAAACAAAACCACTTGCAGAGGGACAGAAGAAGATGAATAAGAAGGAGGGAGAATGAAAGAGGTAGAAGCTAGACTTGGAGTATCTGCCGCAGAAAATGGAGGCAATGAAAGCCACGGACCAATCGAAGAAGGTACCGCAAGCCCTGCCAAAACTGCGGAGCGCAAACCCAAACTGGAAGCGACAGACAAACCATGAGAAGAACCTGATACTACCGGAACAGCCGCTTGAAGCGGAAGCAAGGGGTTGCGCATACCCAGAGGGATGGAACATGCAAAGCCTGGGGCCACATTCTGCCGAAACTGAGTTTTCACCTGTCCAGAAGATCCTGCTACCAAAGAAGACTGTACTGAGGAAGGAAAGGTGGGAGACAGAGGAATAACAGACGCAGAAAAAAATTACCTGAGAAGAGGAAATGCCAAAAGTCAAAGAAGGAGCGAAAACGGAAGATGCGGAAGCCGCAGGAAAGACCGGAGCAGAAGAGGAAGAGGCCAAAGAGGAGACTGAAAAAGGAGCAACAGAGAATGTGGGAGCAGGAGATAAAGCGACAGATAACCCAGAAGAAGAAAACCTTAGAATGAAAGGCCCTCCCTTGATAATCTTGAAGCATATCCGACATGAATTCTGGACACTCCTGTGTCACATATTCTCTAATGTTAGAGAAACCATTCAGAAAACAACCAGTCACCAAAAGTCTGTACTTGTTTGAAAGACCCAGCAAATCCGCATTATACTCCAGCACATCCAATTGCAGGTCCCGCAAACTACTTTTAGAAGACAAAAGGACACACCAGAATCTGCCTTACTAGATGGAGGAGTAGAAAACACAGAGAAGGAAGAAACTACAGTAGAAGATTTAGAAACAGTCGAAAGTTGAGTTAAGAGCTAGAACAGAAGGATTCTGCACCACCAGAACCTGAAACAATGACTTGAGACTTTGAGCCAGACCGAAAAGAAGCAATGAAGGCGAAACTTTTGCCGGAGCACAAAAACCACTCGAACCCAAAACCGGAACCTGTCCAGGAGAACGACTCTGCACCTTACTACCTACTCCTCACTACCTAACCCAGACCTATCCTTCTTTGTCACACCTAGATCCTGTTCCTGACTAACATTATCAACATTAAATTCATCAAGACTACAAGGGGGTGGGGGGGGATCCTTCACTGCCTGCTCTGCGCCGAGGGGGCCGGCAGAACCTACCCACTCAGAGGCTTGTGGTTCTCCATTACCCTCAGCACCTGTTAGGGCTGCTTCTGGAACAGGCAGGGGAGCTGAAAAGGAAGAAGGATTAGACATCCTAACACTACTACTATCCCTATCGGAGAAATGTTGAAAAAGACTTGCTATTAAATTTTCCATACTACTTGCAATCCTATCCTCTATCTGTTTAACTACCTCTGAACTCACTAAATCCATCAACTGATCTGTAGCAGAAGCCTGAGACACCTGAGGCAATGAAGAATCTGACTGACTTTTGCCGCCCTTACTAGCCAAAGACTTACGATGACAAGTGTGATACTCCATCTCTTGTGCTGTCCAGTTGGGACATTCATCATAACGAACCTGCACATCACGCTTAACCTTCCTACATACCTGACAATGTCTATTGTGTCTCAAGGAACTCATCCATCTCTTGCAGGAAGATGAAGCAATGAGCACTAGCATCCACAGTCGTAGGGGCAGTCGAAGCCGAAGGCGCGGTAGTAGAAGGTGAAAGAGTCCATGACCAATTGAGACCAGGAACCAGCAAGTCCAAATCCAAAAGACATTCCACATCGAAGATATCCAGAAGAAAACTTGGCAACCAAGCAGGAGTCAGAAATCCACGAGAAAAGCGTAAATACAATCCAGGTCTTCACTAGATGTCCAAAATACAAAGAGAAGTTGGGCACTAGGATTAAAACCTCACACTGCAGAAGGAAACAACCTTCCAGCAGCGTGAACAAAAAGCAACTGACGAAAGTTGGAGTGTCAGCACACACCTGTGTCAGCACTGCCAACCGTTTGTTATGGTAGCTCAAGTGACAAGATTTTACATGCAGCATTGGTAACACTGGCTGTTAAAATTTCCCACTAGTGGGATTGGGTAACTGAGAGTTGTTCAGGCTAGTGGGATTAAAGGCAAATTCAGGTGTTCAGGGAGTGTACTGCAATATCATGGTTACAACAGTGATTGTTTACACAGTAAAGAAAGTGATTAAAACGTATGAAAGTCATTGCTTCCTAAACACTAATGACAGTACTGATGCTTATATCTTGAGGTTCAAATGCCTAGTCACAAGCAGCAGTTGGAACAAAGATATCTGGGCGATTAGTTTGGCTTAAGTGTTACATGGAATTTATCAACATTTATCACCTCCTGAAGCAAGAGATTCAGACTGTGTCCCATTATTATACTGATTTCATTGCACTTCTGAGGGATACAGACTATGACTTTGTAACTGCATGTCTTAAAAGAATGAAACAGCCTGAAAATTTGGTAATAGGTTAAAGAATAATGTAAAAAGGTGAGTAGCTTGAAGGATGTGAAGAGTCCTTTGATAATTTGTTTAATTTGTTCCAATAGAAAATTTTTTCAAAGCTTGTAATGAAAACAGGGTTATATTCTTAGGGGAACACAAAATGAAAACTTTTGCATTAGGTAAAATATGCAGAGATGTGCATGAAAGCTCTTGTAAATTATGGTAAGAAAGGCAAAATGAAGATTATGAGCAGCAAAGTACAGTGAACAAAGACACCTATCAGAATAGCGACCTATGAGAATAGCAAGGTGTTATCAGTTGGATATGATGATTAAAGGTAAGATATGACATGCTCTTGTTAAGTATGTGCTTGCAGCAATCAATCCGCCAAGGATTTTTTGAGGGGTCTGGAGCACCTATGCATAAAGATGCAAATAAGCATAAAAAACCATGGAGAAGGCAGCTATGACAAGCATGAAAGGAAGTTGTTGAACAGAGGTAAAGTTGGAAAAGTAAACACTGATGTGTTCCATGGCCCAGGTTGTATAACACTGCTGGTTAGGGAACATGTGCCACAATCTAATTTTAATGGTGTGTTGATGCTAAGATGGCTAATATGGTTTTCCAGTAACCAGAGGTAATGATTGATGTGATGTCTCTGTACTTTACTGGTAAAACTCTGGCTTCTTGTTTACCTGACTTGAAATGGGACTTCTCTGTAATCCTCAGATGCCACACTAGGGGTCTGTACAATCCAAAATAAAATGCCCTTTCAACTTTTGTGTATTCAAGACAAGTCAATGAGTTCCATACGCTGTCTGGCAACATCCTGCATACCAGAAGTTGATTTTGTCAAGAACCACGATCATATGACTACCTCGTCTGCCACTCCAGTCTTGGCTTCCAATGGTTCAAATGACCTTCAATGTCCTGTAAACTATAAGACTACCTCAAAAGGACTTAAGAGGAAAGGCTCCAAGAACACAGTATCATGCTAGTTCAGAAAGGTCATCCTGAAAGCATATTTAGACATTTCAGAGGAAAAAACTGGTGAACGAAGAAATACTGAGATTTTGGCCACCATGAATATACAGTAAACCCCCCGTATTTGCCGGGAATGCATACCACACCCCGCCTGCGAATAGCTAAAACCCGTGAATACAGCACTTAGAACCCTTCTAAGAACGCTTAGAACTGCCTACTTTGATAGTTCAAACACAGAAAAAAACTAAAAATGCTTATATAAGTATTATCCTACTTACAATGGGGTTAGGTTCCAAAAAAACCCATTGTTTGTTGGAAAACAACATATCTCGAATATAGCCTAGTCTACTACACTAGGGTATTTGGTACCATGCATACATATATGGTAGCCTATAAAGTATACTCTATACATGCACGGTATAGTAATTATTAATATCAGCTAATTCTGGAGGTTCATTCATTACAAATAGAAATTGAATAACAAACAAGAATTAGCTTAGCCTATACTATGGTATACCGTATACATAAACGGTCGCCTAGCCTACATTATACTGTACTCTATATTCACATATCGTATTATACAAACATCAACATAATGAATATGCATCTTTTCCATGGATCTTTGAAAATGTTATGCCTTAATTCACCGTAGTTAATAATATTGTATACTGTATATTATATTGCTTTTGTATTATAAATTGTGATCATAGCGATCAATGTTTTGGTTTGGAAATCGTTTATACGGTGTTTATTTCGCCGTGTTTAACTCAGTTCAGAGCGCTTTTCTTGCTTCTAGTTAGCGTAAATGAATCTCTAGATACTTTATTTATATGGAGCAAGGTTATTTTTCGTTATACAAGGTGTTTTTACGTTGAAATACAACTTACATGTCTCGTTGTGAAATTAACTTAGCTATTTTTTTCATTAATAGACGTGTCAATGATGTTGGCCTTTTGGGGACATTCGTTTGTGTAAAAAAAATCAAGATTCCATTCACTATTTTCATTTGATTTCATCATAATACGAGCTTTACATATTTATCGTTTATCAGCGTAAAGATTGCAGTAATGTGTTCTTACATGCCCAGTAGTTTTGATTAAAATACTTTCTCTCCAATTTTAATTATGGTAGAGTTTCATCCATGTTGCCAATGCATCATAATTTATAGTCATTAGCAGCTTGAACATTTTCTCAGCTTCAGCTACAACTTGCTGCTTAAATTTAGCAGTATATTTCCTTGCCGATCTCTTATCCATACTGAATAAGGGTATAATGTGAAAATATATCAGTCCTGTTCTACTTAACGTCATTTGTATTATATCTACAGTAACTGTGTATTACCGTATGATGGTTAAAATACAATCAAAATGGCTGTTGTTATCCAATTCGGTGATAAGCAAAGCAACAGTTTCTTGGTCGGTTGTTTATGGGTGTACGTATTTACGCAAGAGTATAACGTTACTAACAATACTTTTTTCATTCTCTTTTACTTTTTTAACTAGAAGATGGGATAAAGAGATGGTGGAAAAGAAGTTGGTCTATTGTAATTGAGTCCCTCTTGCTGCCTGACTGTACGCTGCTGCCAGCCCACGCGAAATTTAAAAATATTTCATAAAAATTGTCATACAGGTATCAATTGCTTACCCCATTGCAAAATCAAATTATCACAAGGCAAATTATTGTAACTCGAGCAATACCTGAGTATTTTAATAGTTTTATCACAAAAGTGCATTTAGTCATGAAAATGAGATTAAAGTACAGTAATTAGTGAATATTTCTCAGTGAAAAATACTATGAATAGGTGAATTTTCAGCAAATAATGCGTACATATGTTCCATACAGAAATCCGCGAATAGGTGAGTCCGCGAGTCGTGAAACCGCAAATACAGCGGGTTTACTGTGTGTACTATGGGGTATTCAGTGGTGGAAGATGTACTTAATGCCTCGCCCCACTGAGTAGTTAATTGATCTTTGTGCCAGTTTTTGTTAGAAAAAGAATAAACAATCCACCGTACTCTCTGAGTAGTGAGTATCAAACTTCTCAAGCTGCCTCAGAAAAATTCCCTGGACATTTGGTTCCTGACCTATTTTATCACTAAGTGACCCTCACTCTTAGCTCTTCAACTTTTTCCATCTTCAAGACATTAATTAACATGTCTGGGGATACTTGGACCAGGAATAATGCTCCAGAGGATTAACAACTTGGTATGGTTATGTTTTTGGTAATAAAACCTTAATTTCTGTAAATAACTTTTCCAGCTGCCTTTTGTGAAAATATATTTAGTAAAATGTTTACACTTTGTAATAAATCAGTTATGGGACTAGGAACATAACATTTACAGCATCCTTTTTTATTTTATACTTTCAGAACTTTCCCCTTACAGTATTTGTAAGCTTGCAATTTCCCGATCTGAATTTTAAGGCATTATGTCTATACAAGAATATCTTTCTTTGACTACTTATGGGAAATTTACCTTCTCTTTCAATTCTTGGAGGAACTCCTGACGGGCGTATTCTCTCCTTCTTATATGACGGTACACATGAAACTCACCACTACCTGCACCAGCACTTGATCCCATAACATTACGAACAAATTCAGCTGGATCTGAGAACTTCTTCTCTTTAGGTTTATCTGGGATGAAAGCTAGCTTTTCCTGCAAAATAAAAAAATTACTAAAACTGATTCAATATACATTACAAATTTTATACAGCCAAAGCTTTTAAACACATCAAACCTTTGTAATATACAAACCAGAGCCTTTTATACAAATGGATACTCCAGCATGAGCTAGAAATGGTTGTTGAACTTAGTAACAATGTTGTTAACTAGTGGTTATGGGGAGTGAGTGACCCCTCACTTACTGTCACAAAGCAATTTTCCTGTCAGCCTCAAGGACAAAGCAGGGTGGCTGAGGTGGGAACTGTAATAAAAGGCTCTGGTTTGCATACCTAGAAACAGTACAAAATAATGTGTAAATTACTTTCAAATATGACATTTGTTTCTAAAGAAATACAAACCATTGGCTTTTATGTAAGAGACTCATTCCTTGGATGGAAGGTTGTTTGACAACTGACTGAAGTTGAATCCCACCCAGAAATCCCATGATCCTGGTTGTGACTGCAAGCAAAGGGTGAAATGACTCCTGTAACCTCCTACTTGATCTGGTATAAGAAGACAGAGTGGAAGAGCCCTGGGCCTGAGTTAGGATGTAGAGAGCCTCACTCAAGTGAAGAAAGGATTGGAGAACCCTGAAATCCACCATAAGAAGGTAGCTAAGTCTGGCTAACACAAACTGATGGGTTCAGAATGTAGGTTTACTACTGCTCCCTCCTCCCCCACACCCCTTATTAAATGGAAGAAAGGAGGGAGATGCATCTCAAAGACAGATCTCTAAGACTGGGTGGTCAGAGTTTAGTTACCTGTATTTAGTCCAATCCCAGCTGATACTTTGGTCTAGATGCTGCTCCAGGAAGGAGGTAGGGAAGAGAGTATAGTCACTCTACATTTACAACCCAAGACTTACACCAAGCACAGTGCCCAGGAGAGATACTTGTCTGTCCAAATGGAGCTAGGTGACTACATAACTTATTGAGCAGCCACCACAGATCCAAAGAAGATGATATATAAGGACCTGTTCATGTAAGTCTGAGAGAAAGATCCTTGCCACTGCCAAGTCTATTAGCATACCCAGGTACTTTAACTGCAAAATGAGAGTAGATGGTCTCTGTCCGAGAGCAAAAACATCTTGGGAGATGCCAGAACTGAACAATTGTCCAGGTAACACTGCAAGCTAATAACCTGCGAATGGGTCCAAGCAGAAATCAACATAAAAACCTGGGTAAACACCTGAGGGGCTGTTGCCAGTCCAAAGCAGAGCTCTGAACTGGTAAATGGTTTCGTTGCAGACAAAGAAAAGGTACCATAAAAATGGCATAAAAGACTCTGGGTATAAGACACCCATCAATTTCAGAAATGAATATAAAAATATATATATATTTTTACACATGCATGCATTTAATGTTATTGAAATACTGTATATAGCTATAGTATGGCAGATAAAAACTTAGACAAAATGTACAACTAGAACAGCAAGAAAAATATCTTTAATAATAATTCTGCTGTAATTTACAAGAGAAAAAAGTAGCTTAGGTATAGCAGAAAACATTTTATAATACTCCAATCCATCCCAACTTCTGATGAATAAATCTGAAAGTGACAATGAATTTGTGCTTAATATTTAAAACAAAATGAACACAAAAACAAAATTGTAGGTTAAATATAAAAAGTTATTTAAAAGTCTGTGTATTAGAATAATATTTTTAGTAAGTTTAATTCAATAAAGTTAGGTACATGATTATATTTTTGTTATGTCAAGTTGATGTGTAAACCTAGCCTGAGCTAACCTATGTATGTACAGTATACATATATGTATGTATCACTAAGTAAACTAAGCACTTACTATGCCACCCCTTTCTCTTCTACAGTATTTTTATTAACATTCATTTAAAACAGTACAGTACTGTACTTAACACAGTAAAGTAGTATTACAAACATATATTTATCAGTCTGTATATACATGCATTGCTACATGTGTGCATTTTCTCTCTCTCTCTCTCTCTCTCTCTCTCTCTCTCTCTCTCTCTCTCTCTCTCTCTCTCTCTCTCTCTCTCTCTCTCTCTCTCTCTCTCTCTCTCTCTCTCACATACACACACGCAGCATTTTAGATGGATATCTCATGCAACAGGCAAATTAAAAACCCAGCAAGCTGTTGGTCCCACAGGTGCCAGTTATGAGGGAGTTCACTGCAATAATAATAATATTAATATAGATTGGAAGGAGACACTTAAACATGCTGTGCTAAAAATCATCACTCCATCAGCTGCACTTACTTTACAGTAGATTTATGCAATCTTCCTAATTAATAAATTTATGCTGTTACAGTACTGAAGTCTGCTAGAAACTATCCAATCTTCAATCCTTCATCACTGGGGAAGAAAACAAGCGCTACTACGTATTAGGATTCTTTGGATAAAGAAATCAGTAGGCACAAAAAATCCAAGACAGGACGATATCCAGTGCAATGGCATACGTTATCATGTAAATCAAAGATACTGTGGTATTTCTTGATGGGTGCCATTACTGTCTTCCTCTCAGGCTCTGCTGAGTATGATCACATCCTGGGTAATAGCTACAAAGAGTGGTCAAGGGAGTCAAGTCCTGCATCTCTTATACAGGGGAGTAGCATTCTGAAACACAGGAGGTGTGCTCTGTTTGGTCCAAAGGATTCATGGGCAGTTTCTCAGCTGTTCTGAGCAGCAGTATTGCCTGGCTTGTGTCTTGTGTTGTAAGACTCATGCTTGGTATTATCCTATACAATAATTTTCTCTGCTCATATGGGCACTTCCTGGGCATGTAGCTGGTCTTGCTGGGGTGGCGGGTCATGTGAATTGCTATTAGGATGGTGTATAGTGGCAGGGAGGAGAAAAGTTTCCTGCTTTGTGTTTAATTCCGGTTCCTCCTTCATGATATTTAGGGCTTCCAATATCTGTAACCAACTTGTGTTGGAGGCACTGGCAGTTATCCTGTTGTTTTTGATAAAGGTAACCTGAGCGATAGTGGCTCTGTGCTGTTTCTCATGTGGTTATTAATGGCCCCTTCTTGCACGTTGCAGATCATCTTTGCCAACTGAACTGTCATCATTCCAACGTACAAGCCACAGACATAGCATTTCTATCAGGTCCTATAGCGGAGGTGCATGGTTATTTTTTCTTTAGCTCTTTCATTTTGGTAATGAAACCAATTTAATTCTTTTTTTTTCTGTTATCACTAGTCCATAATAAATTGTTGGGAATTGTATTCTGAAGTGTTCTCTCATCTCATAATAATAAATTGTTGGAAATTATATTCTGAAGTGCTCTCTCATCTTCAAAGTACTGTATTTACTATGCAATATTCCTTTATAATAGAGATTGATGGTGTCCTCCCCGTATGTTGGTTGCTGTTGTAACACCAGTTCAGCAATTTTTAAATTCTTTATCAATATCCTTGTTTGAGTATCTGTTGTTAATTAAGACTTGGGAGGCTTGGTCCAGTTCTTTGTGGGTCTCCTACCAGGAAGAACAGAGGGAGAGGGCTCTCCTGATGAAAGTTTTAATGATTTTCTGGGTAGGATAATTACTCTAGCCATATAGGCAGAGCCCAAGGTTGGTTGGTTTGTTGTATATGGTGGTCTGCCAGAGTAACCAAGACGTCAAAGAATAGAGGTACCAATTTTCACTAAATTTAACAGTGTAATGTAGGCTGCCACATTCCTTGAACTTGCGGCGATGTTGCTCCATTTCTTGATCTTTGTTGGTTTACCAAATGTATCATCAATGTACTTCATGTATATTGGTGGCTTCTGGATGCAAGAGAAAACACATTCTTCAATCTTGCCCATATAAAAATTTACAAAACACACATCAAAGGGTTATCCCATGGCTACACCATCTTTCTGAATGTACATTTGTCCACAGTGAGTGGCCATGTCCCTCCTCTGAACAAAGTTAGTCCAAAGGCTAGCACTCTGGTATTAGCAACTTTTGCCCCGACACATGTAACCTCCAGAACTTTGCTCTCTCATCCTGAGATGGGACACCTAGCACTGTGAAGTCTGTCAACGTGTTCACACAGAGGTCCTGCCATGAAGCAGCCTGAAGGGAAACCCTGGCAATGGACTCCATCGCCTGTCTTGGCAGCAGCGAATGATATACCTTCCTCGAGGAGACTCTCCAAGGGACAGTCATTTGTCAGCCTGCAGGCTAAAAAGTCCATTTGGACATAATACTTCCTCTGACATATGAGCAGCAGGGTGAGGAATTTGCAAGATCTGCTGGACAACAACAAACTCTCTAACCCACAGATCAGAGAGTTCATCTGACCTAAGACACCACACATGTGTGCAACCCAACTGACAGTATCACTTCAGGAGCACACCTAAAAGGCAGGCTCAACCAAGAAGACCAGGGCCAGGCATGGAGCTGTGGAAGCCTCCCTGAGATTATTATGCTCATGAATGAGCAAGATAATCTCTCAAAAAGGTTGCTTTAGCTTGGCCTGCTGAGGTTCTGGAGGAAAAGGGTCATCTGGGCCCATCAGATCCTCAAGGGAATGAGCTGGATCCTCTCTCACAAGAGGAATATGCAACTGCCAGCTCTTAACTGTTCCTGAGATCGTGGTGTCTGGTTGTACTGAGTACCAGGGGATACACCACACAATCTGAAAGATTCACCCTCTGAATGGCATTCAGACTTGGGATAGCCAGCCTATAAGGCCCCCTATGCTCAGTAGCAGCTAAGCCAGTACAGGGAATAAGGGAATGGTTAGGCACATCTCCTGTGCTTGTGGAGAACCATGTGCATGAGAGGTGTATGGGTCATAAGTAAATGGATCATCCCAAAACTGGCGAGTCATGAGAGGGGATATGTCACCAACAAACCTACTCTCAGCAACTGAATGAATCCAGAATCTCACATGTGCTGAGTGAGAAGGTAGTGATGGCTTGATCAGGAATTGACATCACACTAGAGACAGCACCAACCAAGGAAAGAGTCTGTTGATCGCCATTTGGTCTGCTTGTACCCTCCTCGGATCAAACAAGGGAAGAAAGCATGGACAGTGTAGTGTGACCTTGGACTTCTTTTTCCTCAGCCTGTACTTTGTCCCGTAGACAAGTGACCAAGACAGACACTTGATGAATTTCAAGGAAAGCAAACAATCCTGACCTCTGCAAGCAATATATGATGGATGACAGTCAACAATCATAGGCAACATAAATTTAGCACACACTTGATCATGTCCAGGACATCTATGCTGATCAACAGTCAAAACCATAGAAATCAATAAACAAGCCAAAGTCATCAACTGCTCTAACCATTCCCAACATCTGGCAGGCAAAGCAGCCAAAAAAAAGATGGATGCTGTTTACCAAGTGAGTAGGTGGTTCCCCACCCCCTTACTTACCTGCTGCTAACCAACTACCTTGTTACCAAATTTCATCTACTGCACTGAACTAGCTTTTACCAAAGTTATATCAATATAAAAGATGAAGGTTTATATTCTTGTAGGAACAAATCAAGATTTATGTAGCTGTTTACCTTCTCAATGACTTTGAATGATACAGCCATCACAAGTGTTTTAGTGTTACGGATGCTGAAAGGGCCTGAACTACTATACAGTTCACTCCCCAGCACCTCGGGTAATCTGGATAATCATTGGTATTTTGAGTTTGATATCTCTCACGTTAACTCATTATCTCTGTTTTGAATGTGTCCGACAGGTGAATTAGTTGATGAGGCTTAAGTTGATCACCTGCCTTCAGCCTCCTCATGCCCTAAAGATTATAGAATGAACATTCTGCCTTGCATCTCTAGTGATTCATCCCAAACTTTCTCTAATGCTGTGACTCTTTCCAACTAAGTCCTATTTCTATGAAGAGCCATGGAGATGGCAGTAACGGAGGTGAGGATTTTCTGCACAGAGCAGCCTTTCGTGTGGAAAGCTCTTAAGAGCTTGACGTGTCCTCCAGATAGCCTTCACCCAAAGCTATCAAGTCCAATGATGGAGAAAGAACAATATTGCAGTCTTCTCCTCCTTCTTTGGTATTCTTACTGCTATTTGCCCTTCTAAGTTGATCAGTTTGGAAAGGGAGTTAATAGTTTAACCAGACCATGAAATCAACTGTTACCCTTCTTTCCTGATTCTTAGACAATATCTTCACCCCAAGGGTCTGGTTTTGTTTCATTAGGGTGCCCTTCTACACTAAACATTCCTCTAAGGAATAGCAAAGGTAAATGAACTAAGAAGAAAATAGACCCACTGATTTTAAAAATAATTCATATGAAAATATTAGTTAAGAACAAATAAACTGTATCATAGTCAACATTACATGGAAGAAGATATCACAACTATAAAACCTTGTAATTGTGAACATTTAATACTGCATTCTACAGCCTTTGAAAATATTAATCTTTTTTATATTAAGAATGGCAAAAATATGCCAGTAGGTCCCTCTGAAGTAAACTTGTCATTAAATACACCTAAAAGCCTAACTGCAAATGAGGGACTAACCACATGCATAAAACTGGTGGAAAAGTCAATTCTGCAAAAATAGTATCCTAGAGTAACTTGAATATAGAAATTTTTATAATAAAAATTTATTTTTAAATGCTTATATGATAGCTGCATTCCCATGTCAGGTGGGAGGACGATAGAGAGAAAAACAAAAATAATAGGATCGTTTAGTTTGAACCGTCTACTCACCCATCCCTTTCGGGTGGTTTGAGCGTCTATAGTTTTACAGTCAGTTTTTTCTTCTGTCCACATGAGTGGGGAGGTTGGATGGGTGATACATAACAGAGAGGTGAGTATTTAAAATATATTTTTTATCATAAAAATTTCTGTTTTTTTAAATGAATCTTATTTTCTCTCTATTATGATAGCTGATTCCTTTACCATTGAGCAAAGGAGGTGGATTTTTGGTGTGAGGACAAATTTAATAACCCTCAAGAAAACCATAAAATTCTGCCAGGAATAAGATGCTACTTACCTAATGATTAGCAATTCATTAAGTAGCAAGACCTCTTAACAATGCTGGAGGTTCCATGCTAGGGATGCCACTCACACTCCGATGCAAGTGGGACGCAAGGCCTTGTGCCTATGCCAGCAGAGCAACAATGGTAAAATAATGAAGGCTCTCACCTCATACAACATAGGTACCTTTAGTTTTCCCCAAAATTCAACAATTTCCTAACTAAATAGGAAAGGTCAGAGTACAACTACCCTAACTGTTCAAGATATGGGTTCCCCTGCCATAATGAGGGGTGAGAGGCTGTTCTGCACAATTCATACTGGAGTCCACATCTTATGGACAGCGTGAAGTGCGGTTTACTCCGTTACACCTTCACTGGGCGTCAGCCATTGACAACTTTCTCCAGAGAAAGAGTTCTTGGCCACTTCCTCCGCACGTTGTGGAATCTTCCTTTAAGCTGATGGTAAAAGAGTCGAGTCTAGATCTCCCTGTTGCGTCCTCCCTTCGCCCTCCTTCTTTGACCAGAGCCTTGAACAGACAAGACGTGCCATTCTTTGACAAGGGTAAGTCAGAGACTCACTTTGAAGCATTAGCACTCAGCTATTTATGGTGCACCCAGGACCTCTACCCTCATTTGTTCTTAGACTCCTCCTCCTTCCCCAGCTTATCGACTCTCCAGCCTTTTTTTTCGCTCTGCGGATTTGGCAGCAGATGAGACTTAAAATCATCCTTGGCCCTGAAAACGGGTAGAAAAGAAAGGACTGCTCCTTTGGTAGTGAACCCAGGGCTAACAAAAACAGTCTTCACTGTCAAATCCTTAAGGGAGGTTGTGCTCAAGGGCTCAAATGGGGGCATGCAAATTCCAAATTCCAGCCTAGGGGTTAATTTGGAGACTTGGGAATATCAACTGGAAGGAGCGGATGGCCTCTATAATATCCACGTTAGACGATATATAGCAGATAACATGGATTGATACCCTTTAATGCCTGGGACTGAAAAATGTCTGTTGTAGCGTATTTTACTGGCAAAGTAAGAATTTAATGATGTTATTTACATTAGGTACGGGTGCAGGAAAGCCTTCTAGCTGGCACCGAGCCCTATGTACTGCCCACTGATACAGTGCATTAGTCTACTCCCTTCTGGAATTAAGGATAGACTTTCTGCATCCCTTAAAAAACTCTTTTGCTGGTAAGAGACAGTAGAGTCCCTCCATCTGGTCAGCTAAAGCATGGGGAGGTTTTGGTGAAACTTCATGCATTCTGGCTGTTTGAGAAGACCTGTCTGGAAGAAGCCTTGGGCTATCTACTAACAGAGGCAGGGGATCTGGGAACCATTCTCTGGGTGGACACCATGGGGTTACCAAAGTTGTGTGTGAATTCACAGCTATACGGAATTTTACTAGTACTCTTTGTATCATAGCAAAGGGGAGAAAGCATAGAGGTCTAGATAAGACCAGTCTAAAAGCATTGCGTCAACTGCCCATGCCTGAAGATCCTGAACTGGAGAGCAGTACACTGGCAGGCAATTGTTGGACCTGGTGGCGAATAAGTCCATTAGAGGAGAACCCATGCAGCTTCCACAGGTCCAGGTTGCAGACTTGTGGATGTGAGGTTGGGGCCCATTTGCTTCATCAAGACAGAATCTGGTCCTTCCTGCTCAGTAGGTCTTCCACAATGTTCACTTTTCCTGGCACAAACTCAGGTAACAGAAGGATCTTCCTTTCCTCTGACCAAGTGAGAATGCGACTTGAAAGGCAGAACAAAGCTTCTGACTCTGTGCCTTGTTGATTGCTCAGCTATGCCAGCACTGCTGAATTGTCTAAAAAGAGTGCTACCTTTCTTGCCCAGTACTAGATCCTCCAATGCTAGTAGGGCCTTCCACACTGCCAACATCTCTAACTGAATGATATGGAGTTCTCATTCCTCTGTGGACCACACCCCAGCTAAATGCCTGTCTGCTGCAACTGCTCCTAAACTTTCTGACGATGCATCAGAAAATAACATGCTGTCTGGGCTCTTAAACTGGAGAGATATTCCTAGCAAGAGTAGAGTTTTGAATGGATTCCAACTGAAATTCCCAGTTCCAGTGCCTCTCAAGAAAGAAAAGAATTGGCCTCAATCTCAGCCTGGGACCCAGAACAAATTTCTCTAGTGATGCTATGTGCCCTAACAGGGACAACCATTTTCTTGGCTGGCAAGGCTGTGAAGGATAGAAATTCTTCTACAATTAAGAGAAAGTTGTCTATGCATTTCTTTCAAGAAACCAAGGCTGAAAGAAACCAAGGCTCTGAGTTGGTATTAGATTGGAATCTGAAACATTTATCAGCATTCCCAATATACTTGTCAACTTTAAAAGAGTGCAGTATCTCTTGTCCTCAGGCTCCAGTCTCAACTGGATGCTAGAATCAGCCAATCATCCAGGTAGAGAAGCATCTGAATGCCTAATGTGAGATCACTTGCCTAACTGTGATAGGACTCTGGTAAACTTGAGGAGCTGAGCTCAGACAAAAGCACATTTTCCAAAACTGGTACACCCTGCCCTTAAAAACAAATTGCCAATATTTCCTTGAAATTGGGTGAATTGGTACATGGAAGTAAGCATCTATCATGTCCACTGATACCATTCAGTCCAAGACTATTTCCACAGCTCATTTCAGCTCAAGAGAGTCTACTTCCTCTTAGAAGATCTGGTTCTTGTTGTGAAGATAAGAGGAAACCCCAGAGGAGAACTCCAGATCCACCCCCAAGCTGAATAAAAGTGCTCAACCACCCTCCTACTTGGGACTGGGGGCTTGATGCATCATATTATCAGGAGCTGGATTTCTGGATTTCTAGGACATTTATTACCCTTCCTGAAGGGCTCAAAGACCCCAATGACTTGCCCATTTGCCTGGGGGGAACCCTGAAACTTGCATTAATGGCAGAAGTGGCTGTTGCCTAAGTTGTGTATGCCTAAATGTTTGAGTTATTCACTGATGCAATAAAGACCTGGTTTCCACTTCTCAACCTCTTGCAATATTGTACCTAATACTGAAGTGTCTAGTAAAGAATGTAAGGGGTGATGTGTCGATAACATCAACCTTCTTTGTCAAAGAGACAGAGGAAGCCAAAAAGAACACAATTGTTCCGTATGCTTAACAACTGCCTTAGTAAAGGCAAGCACAAGCTCCCCAAGGGAGTCTGAAACTGCTCTATCTATGCAGCCAAAAAATGTGCAGAAGGGCAGAAATGATCTCACTTGCTATTTGTCTATTGCTGCTATAGCCTTTTCTGATAAAGGGTAACTGCCTGATGTCACAAGACATTGCTCTCCTCTTTCTCATAAAGAGGGGAAAAAAAAGGAAGAAATTTTAAAAGAAACTTTCTGATGGAGCAATTTAGCTACTAAGTCAAATCTGTTCAGTGCCAACTTAGCTCATTTTGGAGACAGGAGGGGATATGCCTTAGGTTCCAGCCTAGCAATCCTAAGAAACCTTGAATCCTAACTACTGGTTCCTGAAAAGAAATCAAGAAATTTGCTAGCACAAACCTTAATCAGTCTCTGAACAACTGAAGATACTACCTGTTCTTCATCAGCATCAGTCAAATTCACAAGCCACAGGCTCATAGAGGGAAATCCTTGGGAAGCAGGGGTGGTGGCAGCAGAACCCCCTGCTTCCTGAGATGAAAGGAGTTTCAAGCCCTCTAAACAGGAATTAAATGGAAGCAAAAAAAAACCGTTTCATAACATAGGAATGGTTGGCTCCACTTTGTGCCATGGCGCCTGGTACCAAAGAATCATCTGCACAGGAAACAAAGCCTTTCTAACTATTCAAACCATCATGCACTGACTTCAAGGTAGCAGGAAGGAAGCAAAACCAAAAATCCTGAAGGAGCCGACCTCAAATAACTTGGCTGAGGGTAAGATACTCCAGTCTGCTCTGCTACTGAGACAGTAGCAATCAAAGAAGGATCTGCTTGATCAACAGGTGAATATGCCAAATCTTGGAGCTGAAAAGGCAACCGAGAATGCCTCAAAGAGAGTTGAGAATGCATAGAGGAGACTTGAGAACTTCTAAAAGAGGCTCAAGAATACTTTGAATCCTGCTCTTGGAGACTGGCAAGCAGCCCCAGGCATCCATGATGTACAACGCAGTTGAAGAAAATGCCTAGAATGCTCAGGAGTAGCCCAAGTCAACAGAAGGGGACTCTGTTTTAGACTGGAAGAGTGATATCTGAGAAGAGCTATGAACTCAGCAGTCAAAAATAGAAGCTCCTCCTAAAACTCCGAGCCAAAAAGCAGGAGAGGCTAGCATTGTCTTACAGGGCAGGTTTCAAAAGCTGATGATAACACCTGAGAAAGGAAGGAGAATGTGGAGAACAAATGCATTCACCTTACACATTCTTCTTTTCATCTATCCCAGGATACTCACACAAAAATCCCTCACGTCAGATAAAAATTGTGAAGATGAACCAGCACTGAATCAGTGCTGGGAGACTGAGAAGAAGAATGTAGGCACCTGGTGCCAAGCTAAAGTCTAACAGTAGGGAAGTGTTTGGTGTCAGGCAAGCACCTGCTCTCACTGATCCTAGATTTTCCAATGGTAGGCGAGCACCTACTGGCAAGAGAACTTATGATGCAAGGCTAGCGCCTGCTTCCAGGTGAGTGCCTATTCCAGTTTAGTGCCTAAATCTTACCTTTTAAGCAAGCACCTGCTTCCAGGCGAGCACCTTCTTCCAGGCGAACACCTACTGCCAGGCGAATGCCTGCTGTCAAGCAAACATATGATCTCAGCCAAACACCTCCGAGTGAATACCGAATCATCTTGCAAGGGAAGACTACATGAAGAACCTGGATAGGGATTGCTAGAACTCTCTAAATACGTGGCCTCCAGCAAGGCCTAGGGTATAAAATCGGATATTTAAAAGTGAGTGCACTTTTTACCTAGAATATCTATCTCCTGCATGGTTCCTGGTTCCTAAGTGTTCACTCCACAAATACAGTTGCAGGCACATTACACTGTTTGTGTTACCTGCAGAGTTACATACAGTTTCTTGAAACAGTTTTACTTTATAGCTTTCATACTGTTGTTACATTATAGAAACTGACACTGAATTCCTTTATTTATAATTTATTTCGTCTTTAGCATTACAGTACTTTATTTAATACTTCATCAACAAGAATGTTACTAAACTAATTTTACTGAAATTCACTTGATCTTGTAAGATTTTTATCTTTTGGAGACTGTGACGCATATTGTTAATATTTTACATATTGCTGAACCATTTAATTATTGCCTTGTTTAGTTAACTGTGTAACTACCATATAAATACGGAATCACTTGTTATATTCTGCGTGGTTTGTCTCCCCCGGATTTTTTCCTGGCTTTAAGTTAGTCTCACTCTGGTCTCTTGCTGGGAGGAGGGTCGAAGGAGCTGCCTATTTATTTTTGAGTATTTTCCGTATATTTTTCATAATATTTTGAATGAGGTTTATTTTCTTTATTTATGGGTGTGATTTATAGCATTGATCTGCTACAGGAGGAATGTTTATTTTTACTTACCTGGCGAGGTGTTTGTGTTAATACAATAATTATTTCGTTAATCACTTTTAATTTATCCTTTCTTAGTATTGTTACAAGCTTACAAAACCCATCCGTGTCTTATTCTTAAATGTTCACTGAGAAACCTAATTAAGTATGTAACATAATTTGGGGGCCTGTCCGGGATACCATTCTTCCTTTTAATGAGCAATTTGTCAGTGTTGTTTGTTCTCATTCAGAATATTGTACATTGTGAGCCATCTGAATACCTGTTATTTTCGATATTGTATTTTATGAAGTGTTGCGCGCCTGCTTTTGAAATATAGTTTCGGTTTATGTTATAGTGCAGTGCCTGTTGACTCGTTTATTCCCAGTATTGTTCGCTTGTTTCTCCTATCCCCACCGAGACTCGCCCTTGAGCAAAACTCGTAAGCTCTTTAACCTGTTATAAACTTCAATTATCACAGCTGAGAATTCGTGTAGTTATTCCTATTGACTCAAAGCCCGTTTTTATTGTATTGCATGTGGGGTACAGTATAAACCTTTTTCTCTTTGCATGACACACGAAATGCTTAAGCTGTCAATTTTAGTCGCTTAGAGTAATAACTGTTGTTTGGACCAGGCAAGGTTATTCCTTCTCCACTCTATTTGACTAGAATCAGGAGATTTCCCCGTACACTTGGCCTTTTAAAAAAACCGTATTGTTTTTTTTTTTATTTCATATGAAAAATATTGTGAACTTTTATGAAGTGAACAAAGTGCTTATAGACGTAATTGTGAGTTACCTTGTGTTCATTTGTGAAACAGGAATTCAGATAGTTTACGTAAGGAAGTTTTCATTGTTTCAATTTCACAATGGCTAGTTTTGATGTGGATAAATTTGCTGGTAATCCTTCTGTTGAACTCTCCACAATTCAATATGCAAAGAAGAAGGACCTTTTGGAGTTAGGTTTACGATTGCAACTACCAGTTAGAAGTAACATGAAAAAGTCTGAAATTCGAAATTTAATTCTTGAACATTACTTAAAGGCTAAAGAGGTAGGAGCTGAAGCTAGACTCTGGATAGTTGAAGACAAGGACACTTTGACTAACGAACAAAGACTCGAGTTTGATGGTGCGGTAGAGCGCGAGAAGGAAGAGAAAACTTAGAAAAATAAAACTAGAGTTTGAAATTGAAAAAGAGAGGATTAGATTGGAAGCAGAAAGAGAGAAAGAGAGGATTAGATTAGAAGCAGAAAGAGAGAAAGAGAGGATTAGATTAGAAGCAGAAAGAGAGAAAGATAGACTTTTATTTCAGGCTGAATTAGCTGTAAAAGTAGAAAGGGAGACTATTGAATTGCAATTGAAAGCAGAAAGGGAAAAATCTGAACTTTCTCGGCTCGATAAACGGCAAGAAATTGATTTGCTAGAATCTCAAAAAGAAGTTTGACTTATCCAAGAATATGAAATTAGTACCAAACTTCACTGATTATGACCCTGAAGACTATTTTAAGGCTTTTGAAGAAACTGCTTCTCATTTGAATTGGCCGAAAGAACAATGGATTTGGCTACTTAGGCCTAAACTTTCGTAAAGCGGCTCAAGTTTGTTGACATATCAAAGAGACAAATGATTATGAAGTTATAAAAAGGCTGTCATAGATGCTTTTTCAATTTCTGTGGAAGGTTATCGGCAAGTTTTTCGCAATAAAGTTAAAACTAGTACTCAGACATACCTAGAGTTTGCTTCAGAAAAATTAAGAGATTTTAGGAAGTGGTTAAAAGCTTCAGCTATAACTACCTTTGAACAGTTAGAAAATCTAATAGTGTTTGAGGAATTTGTTAGAAAACTTCCTTCACATATAATGTTGTACCTTTGTGACAGACAAGAAAATGATTTGTTAAAGGCAGCTTCTTTAGCAGACACCTAAAACTAGCAAGAGATTAGATCATATTGTAAAACAAGTTCCAGGTAATACTCTGGGTGTTAGCACTGAGGAATCTAGGAGTCACTGCTTTGCAAATATTGTAAGAAACCAGGTCATTCTATTAAAAACTGTAAAGCACCAAATTGTAAGGTTTCGGAGTTAAATAGGAATTTTAAGGATAGGAGTTTTAAAAGTAATCCACTGCATAAGGATAAACCGTCTTTGCATGTGGTAACACATGAAGCTGTGGATTTGTTTGAAGGTTTCAAAATAGATGGTATTGGATCTTTAACATCTGATGGTGCTGAGCATAAGATAAAGATGTTACGTGACACAGGGCATCACAAAGTTTGATTTTAAGGAAAGCAATTCCAGATATCAATAAGGCTTTAAATGGTGACTTTGTACTCTTGAGGATTTAACTCAAACTTCTCTTGCCCCCTTGCAGACATTTTTATTGATTGTCCTTTGAAAAAAGGTAGAGTGTCGGTAGGTGTGGTAGATAACGATTTTCCTGTGGAAGGAGTATCCTTCTTGTTGGGCAATGATCTGGCTGGTAATTTAGTTGTTCCAAATTTGGTGGTAACTGATCATCCTAGTGAGGGAAATGATTTTAGTAATGATGTAACTTGTGTAATTACTCGATCACAGAAATCAAAAGACCTAGAATGCTCTGAAGTAGTAGAAAATGCAGTGGAAAATATTATGAGCAAAGCTGAGCTTATCAAAGCTCAAAAACAGGATGATACCCTAGGTAATTTTCACAGTCAAGCAGTCTCTAAAAGTGAAATTGATAAATCACCTAGTTTTTATTATGAATCTGGTGTCCTCATGAGATTTTATCGCCCTGCTAAGTTATCTAAGCTTGACACTTGGGGTGAAAAGCACCAGATCGTTCTACCATCCTCTGTAAGAAAACTTGTTTTGGAGGTTGCTCATGATGGGAATGGTGGACACTTGGGGATTCACAAGACTTATCACAAGATTCTTAACCATTTCTATTGGCCTAACATGAAAAAGGATATAGCAGACTTTATCCGTACTTGCCACATTTGTCAGATTTCAGGAAAGCCTAACCAAAGTATACCCAAATATCCTCTTCAACCTATTATAGTTCCTGATGATCCTTTTCATAGGGTAATTATAGATTGTGTAGGACCTCTGCCAAAAACTAAAAAGGGTCACCAATATTTGCTCACCATTATGTGTCCTACTACACGTTATCCCATAGCAATTCCCTTGCGTAATATTTTGTCTAAAACTATAGCTAATGCTTTACTTAAAGTTTTCACCACCTATGGAATCCCCAGAGAGTTACAGTGTGACCGTGGTTCTAACTTTACAAGTGACTTATTCAGTAAAGTCCTGAAGGAACTGGAAATTAAACAAATATTATCCTCAGCCTACCACCCAGAGTCCCAAGGTGTCTTAGAACGCTGGCATCAGACTTTTAAAAGTATGTTGAAAAAATACTGTCTCGAGAATAATGCACAGTGGGATGAAGGGGTGGATTTTCTATTATTTGCCATAAGAGAAGCTCCACAAGAGTCTCTCGGATTTTCCCCTTTTGAAATGTTATTTGGAAGGTCAGTTAGAGGCCCTCTTAATGTAATTAAAGATGAGTGGTTGAGTGCGCCTTCTTCCAGTCCAGTTCAGTCTGTTAAACAATATATATCAAAGCTCCAGAAAATTCTTTGTGATGTTAGAAAATTAGCTAAAGAAAATCTCGAAGCTCGACAGTTTGAAATGAAAATTAATTTTGATAGATCTAGTAAAGTTAGAAAATTACTCCCAGGCGATTTGGTTTTGGCTTATTTTCCTGTTCATAGTTCTCCCCTAAAGTCAAAGTTCTTTGGACCATATAAGGTACTGAAAAGTGTCAATAATAATACATATGTAATTGAGACTCCTGACCGTAGAAAATCCACTCAAATAGTTCATCTAAATCTTTTAAAAAAATATCACTGTAGGGAACTTGGACCTTGTTCTAGAGACTTAGTTGTTAATATGATTAATATAGATTCTGCATCAGAGAATACCTCTGCAACTGTCAACTCGATTAATGACCTCATACCTTCTTGGAGCCCAGAATCCAATTCAGAAGTTTTACAAAACCTGGAAGTGAAGTTGTCCCATTTACCTAGTGAACATTCTCAAGGCTACAGACTCTTATTAATAATGTTTCTTTTGTGACTTTCCCAGGAAAAGTACTGTGCTTCTGCATGATACTGAACTTGTCCCAGGTACGATGCCCATTCGTCAACCTCCATATCGTCTGAGTCCTGATCGAAAAGCACAGATGAAGAGGGAAGTGGAATATTTACTCAAACATGGCCTAGCAGTTCCAAGTAAATCTCCATGGGCTTCCCCTTGTCTTCTAGTACCAAAGAAGGATGGTAACTTAAGGTTTTGCACAGATTACCACAAACTGAATATGGTAACTATTAAAGATTCATATCCATTACCAAGAATAGATGACATCATAGATTCCGTTGGACAAGCCAGGTACATGACTAAAGTGGACCTTTTAAAAGGATATTATCAGGTAGGCCTAACAGAAAGAGCTAAAGTCGTTTCAGCATTCATAACTCCATTTGGCCTTTTTCAATATGAAGTAATGGCTTTTGGTCTTGCCAATGCTCCGTCCACGTTTCAGAGGCTTATTAATGATACCAATAGAGATCTTGATGGTGTCTTTTGTTATTTGGATGACATCCTCGTAATCAGTGAAACTTTTGAGGAACATATCCGTAGACTAGAATTGTTGTTCCAAAGACTTGAAGAAGCTAATTTAACAATTAACCTAAAGAAGACTGAATTTTGCCATGCTACTATATCCTACCTAGGCCATATTGTAGGTAGTGGGCATGTTCGTCCTAAGACTGCTAACATTGATGCTGTACTTGAGTATCCTGCCCCCACTTCTAAAAAATCACTACAGCGTTTTCTGGGTATGACTTCATTCTATAGGAAGTTTTGCAAGAACTTTGCATCTGTAGCATCACCCTTAACTAACCTAACTAGCTCTAAGGTCAAGTTCATATGGACTCAAGAGTGTCAAGAAGCATTTAATCAACTCAAATTATTACTCTGTAGCAACCCTGTCTTATGTACACCTGATTTTAATAAACCTTTTTGTCTCCAAGTAGATGCGTGTGATACAGGGGCTGGTGGAGTGTTGCTGCAAAAATCAGCAGGAGATGGTTTTCTGCATCCAGTGTGTTACACGTCTACTAAGTTTCTGTCCCATCAAATGTCTTATAGCACTATTGAAAAGGAGGCACTGAGTTTAGTGCTCGCATTGCAGAAGTTTGAGTGCTATCTCCAGGGAGCTTCTGAGATAGAAACCTACACTGATCACAATCCGTTGACTTTCCTGGAGAAGATGAAGTCACACAACCAGAGACTACTCCGTTGGGCTCTGTATCTACAGAAGTTCCCCTTGAAAATTCTTCACCTTAAAGGAAGTGACAATGTTATCGTGGATGCTCTGTCAAGGGCCGGAACCAAAGTACCTTGAACTCCTCGCTCTTCCGAGCCACTCCGTTGGGCTCTGCCTTTTGGGGGGAGGTGTGACGCATATTGTTAATATTTTACATATTGCTGAACCATTTAATTATTGCCTTGTTTAGTTAACTATGTAACTACCATATAAATACGGAATCACTTGTTATATTCTGCGTGGTTTGTCTCCTTCGGATCTTTTCCCTGGCTTTAAGTTAGTCTCACTCTGGTCTCTTGCTGGGAGGAGGGTCGAAGGAGCTGCCTATTTATTTTTGAGTATTTTCCGTATATTTTTCATAATATTTTGAATGAGGTTTATTTTCTTTATTTATGGGTGTGATTTATAGCATTGTTCTGCTAAAGGAGGAATGTTTATTTTTACTTACCTTTTGTGTTAATACAATAATTATTTCGTTAATCACTTTTAATTTATCCTTTCTTAGTATTGTTACAAGCTTACAAAACCCATCCGTGTCTTATTCTTAAATGTTCACTGAGAAACCTAATTAAGTATGTAACAAGACCGAGTGCCAACTTGTGAGTGACACACGCCAGGTTGGCCAGAGGAAGAAGACAATGGGCACAAGCCGCTTCCACTCCCAGACATACCCTACTTCTCTGTACCTCCAACAGTAGAAGGAGCATCACAGGGCATGGCTAGGGTATGGCTAACAGGGAGGGAGGGCGTTGGCACTTCCTCTGCCGCAAGGGGGAACCTGGAAAAGGTTGAGTAATTGGGCCAATAGAGCAGCAAGTAGCCCTAAGACTTGCTCCATTGCTTCTAATTGCCAAACCTCATATCCTGAGCAATACAGGAAGCTTTGAGAGGAGAAAATTTTAAAGGAGAAGCATTACTATGAAAACAGGGAAAGCAGCAAGAGCTGCTACTTGAAAGGTTGTGAAAAATGAGAAACTTACTCCTAACCTCACTTCCTGTCCTAGAGTTAGAAGAATCTTTTTCTCTCTTTTCCTATTCTTATCTTCTACTCACATCTGCTTATACTTTAAATGAATATTCATTATTTTATCTGACCAACTAATACACTGATCTAGCGATCATTGTTCCTACATTTAACACATTGGTTGTGATGATCACAACCTGAAGAGTAAAGCCAGGTATGCACACTCTTGCCTTATGGACTGGAAATTATTTGTTTTCTCCTCTTTGGAAGATATCCTATATAATGACAAATATAAAACACAAGAAAACCCAAACCAAATTCAGATAATGATCAAATCAACAAAATCATGTAAGCACTCTCCAATGTGTCCTCGCAGGCCGATGACAGAGAAAAAACTGAACGGAAAACTATAGACGCTCAAACCATCCAAAAGGGTTGGGTGAACAGATGGTTTAAACTAAACGATCCTATAATTTTTTCACGCTATCGTCCTCTCACCTGATGCGGGAATACAGCTATCATAATAGAGAGTACGATTCATTTCAGAAAAAGAAGCTTACCACGACCAAAAGTACTATATATATAGGGGAAAACTTCCTCACAAAAATGGCCTGCAAGACAAACGATGATTAAAGTGAAGAGTGGAAAAAGCTTTGGGAGACATGAATAAACAAATATTCATCTACTGAAAAAGAGCTAGCCTGTTCTAAAATAGTGTCAGTCATGAGACTTAATGAAAAAGTTACAATAGTATGAAAAAATCAGCTAAAACAGGGCATGTATGGCACAACCTCAGACAGGTGAAAGCAACATACTGTAGGTATTCTAAGCAATCTTGCCAAAAACTAAAGAAGAGTGATGCTGAAGGAATGGGCAACCTCAAAAAAACCTAAGTCATCAGACATCAAAGTTGCTCATGAAAATAAGCAAACAATAAGGGTAGAAATATATGTAATATATGTACTGTAGTTTTAAAAGACAACTAAAAAAACAGAAATGAAGAAAGGCATGGACTGATAAGGGATCAATAACAAATAATGAAGGCTACACAATTAATGGACCATGGGTCAGATAATCAGAAAGTCCCTCATTGATTCCAACCATGAGATAACCAAGCAGATACCATATCATTGTTTCATGGACCTTTGGTTTACTTTCTGTTGACTAACATAACCCTCAGAGGGTTTTTTGATTCCAAGTACTTACCCAAGGAGACCCTGATACTAAGCCAAACATAAGAACTAAACCATTAAGTATTGAATCTTGTTCTCTGAATTTACTGTTACAATCCTCAGTAGAAGGCATTTTACCATAGTTCACTCAATGCATCTCACACAAATTCCTTATAGTTATGAGGGAACACTCAAGATACAAAACAGCGCATTATTCAAATAAGAAACCTATGTCTTTTCTTTTGTATGTATTCTATAGTTAGAAATCAAGTTGTTCATCATTTCCCAAGCAAGCCTAGGTTAAGCCAATCCAATCCATCATAACTGAGTACCATACTCACAGGATTTTTCATGAGTTTTTGGAGTTTTAATCGCTGCAGATCTGTAGCATTCTTCACAACAGTTACTTCTTTTTCTTCTTGTTTTGCATCACCACTGTCGCTGTCTGACATTATTACGTCTTTAGAAAATTTGAGCCAAAAGATTTTCCAACTTCTGCAATGCACTACAATTGCAATGGTGACTCCTGTGAATGAAACATCAAAATTTTAATATTAGACACTGTTTGGAAAACTGCCAAATGGTATGCAATAAGTTAACACACAAAAATGACATTTTCATAATAAAATCAAGTTTCATATATACTTACCAAGTAATTACATAGCTATAGTTTCTAACTCGCACGGCAGCCTTTTTTAAAAATTCGTGGTAGTGCTTCAGTTGTTTTGTGTAGGTGACTACACCACCCACTACTGTATTGGGGAACACTGAGAACTTGGCAGACAACCTTAATTTGTTTGTGCCCTTACGTCCAAGAGAGGTGAGGAGGGCAGGCTCTGATTCTGTAATTACTTGGTAAGTATATATGAAATTTAATTTTAATGTATTAAGAAAATATTATTTTCTTATAAGTAACTTACCAAGTAATTACACAGCTGAATCCCACACTGGAAGGAGGTGGAATACGTGGACATATTCTACTTCAAAACATTAAGGAATGGTAATGACTTGGAAACAGAAAGTTTGCCAGCACTGATACAGTACAGTGCTTGTCATTTCCTTACCTGTTAAGAGAGCTACTGCAGGAGGACACTGGCTCTGGTTGGTGCTCAACTTAACCTGTAGTGACGTGGCAGTTGAGCCATGGGTCGCCTCTACTTAAGTGGGAGCCTTGCAGCGGAGGATAGGCCTGATTGCCGGCAAAGCATACACAAGTACCCCTACTCTGGGCACAGTACCAACATAACAAACAGCCAGACAATGCTGTCACCTTCACTGAAAAAACCACAACCCATCCACTCAGACTGGTGGGTACTCCAGGTACATTGTACCCCCAAGCTCCCTGAAACTTGACACCTTACTTCAAGGCAAAAAGAGAATAGGAGAAAAAGAGAGCTTCCTATGCTTCCTCCCCAAGTACCATGCCAGCCATTAATAATGTCCCCAAGGTACTGCAATTTTAAAACAGTTTCAACTTCTTTCAAATAGTGAGACACGAAGATCGATTTACACTTCCAGCAGGTCAACTGCAGAATAGAAGTGAGGGGCATATTGTGTCTAAAAGTGAAAGAGGTAGCGACTGCTCGGACATCATGAACTTCCACTTTGAAAGTAGGCAAAATGTCCTGAATCTGAGAATGCGCCTCAGAAATCAGGTCCCTCAGGAAGAATGACAATACGTTCTTAATAAGGGGGTAAGTAGGGTTCTTAACAGAACATCAGAGGTAGCTGGATGGCCCTCTGATCTTCTCGGTCCTGCTCAGGTACAGTAATACCTCAGGGCTCTAACAGGGCACAGAACCCTTTCTTCTTCATCAGGGCCAAGGATTTCCATTAAATTATTAATGTTGAAGGAACAGGGCCAGGGCTTGGACAGGTCCTCATTCTTGGCTAAAAAACCTAGGGTAAAGGAGCAAACTGTGTCCCCTTGGGAAAATCCTACCCTCTTATTGATGTCCTGAATCTCACTGATACGTTAGGCAGTAGCAAAGCCACAAGGAAGAGAGTTTTCCGAGTGAGGTCCTTTACAGAAGCGGAATGGAGGGGTTCAAAAGAGGGGCCTGTTAGCCACTTCAACACTATGTCTAGGTTCCAAGAGACCAGATCGACCTTCTGCTTAGAAGTGTCAAATGACTTGATGAAGTCACTAAGATCTGGGTTTGATGCCAGATCCAGACCTCTATGCTTAAACACAGAGCTAAGCATAGCTAGATACCCCTTAATGATGGAGGATGACAAACCACTAGAGGTCCTCAGATAAAGGAGGAAATCTGCAATTTGAGTTAAAGATGTCTCAGAAGAAGAGATGTTGTGTCTGAGACACCATCTTCAGAAAACACTTACCCTGGTAGATGTGGCTAGAAGACTGACATCTGCATATTGCAATAGCCTCTGCAGCTCCTCTTGAAAACCCTTTCACTCTGACAAGCTTTTGGATAGTCTGAAGCCTGTCAAGGCAAAAGCGGACAATGCTTGGTGGTATCCCTTGAAGTGGGGTTGTTTGAGTAGACACGGTTTTTGGGGAAGGAGCCTCGGAAAGTCCACCACCAACTGTAGAAGGTCCAGGAACCACTCTTTCAGGGGCCAGAACAGGGCTTTGAGGGTCATCAGAATGTTGTGATGCGATCAGAATTTCTTCAACATTTCCCTGACCATATTGAAGGGTGGAAAGGCATAAAGATCCAGGTTGGACCAATTTTGAAGCATGGTATCTGTCGCCCATGCCAAAAGGTCCAGAGCTGGAGAACAGAAGAGAGGAAGGCGATGGTTCCTTGTGGTTGCAAACAGGTCCAATGTCAGCCTGAAGACTTTGTTGTTCTGGGGACCACGTCCTGGAAACTTCCTGGTACCCCAGAAGGGCTCCCCAACCTAGATCTGAGACTTGTGAGTAGAAGTCTAGGTCGGGACCCAGAGGATGAAGGGGCTTTCCCTCTGAAAGTCTTTCTTCGGACAGCCACTACTGCAAGTGCGACTTGACTTTTCCTGGATAATTGGAAACACGTAGGTGTCCGGCTGTGTTTTCCTGTCCCAGTTGGCCTGAGGTAGAACTGAAGGACTCTTATATGAAGCCTGCCCAGCTTGATAAATGTCTCGCTGGATGCCTGAGCCCCCAGTAGGCTCATCCACTGATGGGCTGAACAAGACATGAGGGCTGGAAAATTGTGGATTGTCTGAAGGCAGTTGGCGATTCTCTTGGGGGACAGAAAAGCCCGAAAAGTCCGAGAGTCGAGAATCATCCCCAAATGCAGAACCTCTTGCAATCTGGGACTTCTGAAGGTTGATGAGAATGCCTAGTCCTTCGTGCACTTCTCCTTCAAAGGGGATCAAAGAAGCCAGTCGTCCAGATAAAGACTGATGTTTATGCCTATTAAATAGAGCCATTTTGCTAGAGGGGCGAGGACTTGAGTGAACACCTGAGGTGCCGTAGAGAGACCAAAGCAAAGAGCCTGAAACTGGAAGACTTTGCCCTGGAAGACGAACCTGAGATACTCCCTAGAGTCTGGATGGATGCGGATATGGAAATATGTCCTGAGTATCCAGAGTAACTAGCATTATGGACTGTTACTTCTTCCTAACTGGGTTGTTAAGGATACTACTGGCAGATTAATGCCACTTCCACTAGAGCTGCAATGAGGTTGTTTAGTGGCTCTATTCTTACTCACCTGCATCAGTAATTTAAAGTAATTTGTATTTTTCCTAGGTATACAAGCCATATCCTCTTATGTTGGCATATTCCTCACTGTAAGCTAGAAATAATCATTGAACTTAGTAACAAGCTGGTTAATTGGTGGTAGTTTGGTGAGTGGGGGTCACCAACTAACCTGCCACAAGCCATCACTTTTTATTTCAGCATCAGGGACTGTGTTGGCTGAGGTGGGATTATGATAAAAGGCCCTGGTTTCTCTATACAGTACCTAGGAACACATTTAAATATAAAAGTCTTATATTAGTTCCTACAGAAATACAAACCATCACCTTTCATGCAGAAGTCTTACCTCAACTGAATAGCAAGTTCCCAGTCTTGTTAATAACCATGGGACCAATTACTCCTGTAACCTCCACTGCAATCTGGCACAGAGATGTAAGAAGATTGGGTCCCAAGCCAGGGCAAGATGTGTCTGCACTCTCATTCTCAGAAAACTTCAGAGAATCAAATGCTGCTTGAATGACAGGGAAGCACAAGTCAGAAGACATCTGTCATCTGGGTCAATTATAGCTTTAACTCTCCAAACTCCCTTTGCTAGGAGGGAAAGCAGAGAAAGTCAAACCTTATGAGCTGAAGTAGATCTGCCACAGGATGCTCAATTATGAAGCCCATCTGCATTGAGGCCAGTTCCAGCACTGACTGACTGCTGCTTTGTAGAAGAAAGAAAAAAAGGGAGAAAGAAAGCAGAGTAGCCAGCCACTCATCCACTCAACTTCCAGCCTTATGCCCTCTGAGTACCTTAGGCATGATCCTTATGTCCGAGAGGAGCTTTGAAGATTACACAAGCCGGTGACCAGCCACAACAAGTTCTGAAGAGGTATCCATGGACTTGTGGGTGATGTTCCTAAGGTATAATGAAGTACAGTACAGGTAGTCTGGCACTGCCACATACCAGCCACCATTAAAAGTGAAACCAAATACGGGTGGTTCCTCCAACTGGTTAGAAATGCCCCTGAATTTGTGAGCTCTTGCCTGGACTGGCAACAGTTTCCCTCGCAGGATGTGATGTATTCCCACTTGCCTGCTTTATAAAGCAAGAAAGAGATTGTTCTTGGACACTCTCTTGTCCCTACCAGTACTAATAAAGAGATGACTATGCTCTGGCCTAAAAGGTCAAGTTTGCCTTGGATTGTGCTGCACCAAAAAAGTCCTGGAGGGAGGGAATTTATTGGCATTCTAATCTCTCATCAGAAACTGTCACAAACTCAAGAGCAACCAAGAATGAGAGAGACTCCCAACTGTCTGAGTGTTAGACAAGATGTAAAAGGCTGTGTAACTTGCCAAGATGCATTGCTGAGGGTAAGGCTAAAGTAAAAACTGTTCAAAGTGAGATCTCAATCTGAGGCCTTCCCCAAGAGTTTGTACAGTGCTTGAGTTAAGCTGCGAAGGATGATAGTAACATCTCACCCTGGAGGCCAAAGCTCCCAAAGTGGGAAAAATTGTTGGAGAATTGTTATGAGCATGGTCAACTCTACCGAGGAAGAGTGCTCCATTCCATTCAGCTGGAAGATCTGGCTCAAGGCAAAGCAGTAGCACTTGTCTCAACGAAGGTAGGCAAGAATGTCCACAATCTGACCAAAGAGAGACCCCATCTATGACACCAATTGTAGAAGATGACCACTTTCTCTAATACAGTTAGGTGAGGACCTTAAAGGCACCTGGATGGGTGGGCGTTGCCCTGTGCAGCCATGTGAGACAAGTCTCTCTCTAGCAGGGACTGCTAAACACCCTCCAATTGTGAAGCTGAGGATCTCAACCAACTAGTGATGTTTCAGAGCGTGGCTGACAGGGAAGTGTGCCCTAGGAGAATCTCTCTGGGTGCCTTATTCGGAAGGGCTAGCAGACCACTTGGCATGGGGATAACAAAGAGCTACCAGGGCCATTCTGAAATTCGGTGTGACCCACACTCAGTTGATTGTTCTGTAATTCTGAGTGAATGGAGGAAAGGCACAGGCATTCAGATAGTCCCAGACCAGTCCAAGGACCTGAAATGGGAAAGCAGGATACTGGGAGATCCCTGTTTAGCTATGTGGTGGACAGTTGATCACTTGTGATTCCCAAGCCTGAAAAAGCCTTTCCACCATGTAGGGATGCAGGAATACAGGGATCACATCTTCTAAGGACAAAGTTTGCCCATATATTTGCACTCTGATCTGAGATGGAAATCATCCTTTTCATCCAAACATCAGGAACTTTGGCTTCTCATCCTCACACAAGATTCCAGTAATGGAAGGATGCCATGGTGAATAACCCCACGGCTTCTGACTCTGTAGCCAAGAAAGTGCCTTCTTGTCAGACTACAGGAGATCATCCACCAGTGACTGATGACTCAGTCCGAAGAGGAGTAGTTTCTGTGTTCTTTGATATATAAAACTTCCTCTGGTGTGTCAAACGTGGAGGAAGTAGCTTGCTTGATATGCTGGGTAACATGGAGGCATTCTGATCTAAAGATTAGACCATTAACCTGGTCCACAACACAACAAGCAAGCGGAGAACAAGGGAGTTAAAATAATAGTCTCTTCTCCAGAGTGTTTATTAACGAAATCAGGTTCAATGGCAGAGTCAAGGTTGATTCTCCCAAGATCACTACACTGAAGAATGAGCTCAACAATCTCTCAAAAGTGCTATTCCAGCTCAAACTGCAGAGGCCCTGATGGAGAAGGATCCTCAGGTCCTAACAGATCCCCCACACCATGATTGTTATCTCTTCAAAAAGAGAGGCTAGCACAACATTTTTGGGATCGTGGACACAAACAGTTGAACCTAACTGCAACAACTGCTAAACTATGAACTGAGCTGAGGCTAACTTGTGAATTGAACAACCATGTTCTGAACTGTACTTAAACTTCCCACGCAACTTCCTATGGTCAACTGAAGCCAAACTAGCAGAGGCTACAAGTGAATGTTCACAATCACTGCAGTGCACACACACTGGGAGTTTTTGACATACTAGGAACACCCTGATGGCCTGCAAGACCAAGAGCATGCAGACTGCCACAGAACCCAACAGTGTCATGAAGCAGTGACATGTCAAGTATGAAACCTCTCTCTGCATACATGATTTGGGTAAAACTGATTCGTCTCTGTGCATCTCAGCTCAAGTATGAACATAGGAAGAGTTCTTGTGTCTCAGAAGAAATAGGGAGACACAGGGTCACAAACAAGCTCAGAAAATCCTCAGTCAACTCTGCCTACAGCAAACATCCCACCCTTGGGTGAGCAAGCAGTACCATTGTAATGCAGCCACTCATACTCTCCTGTCCATCACATCTCCATTGATCACTTTTCTGGTAAAGGTCTACTATGAAAACAAGGTGCAAATACCATATAGGGTTCATATAAAGTAGAGAGATAAAATCATAGCTCCAAACAACCAAGAAGCAGAGAGCAGCACAGATCTGTAATTTGCCAAGGCCAAAGAAAAAGCGTTGGCTTTACCTCCAGTTAGCCTGACCACCACCTTGTTACCAAAGTTCAATGATTCAATGACTTTTTCCAATTTATACTGAGGAATACTCCTACATAAAAGGCATTAGTTTGCATTTCTGCAGAAACAAAAGTTCAGTTCCACTTAAAACTGCCTAAATCTTTTTTTGTTGTTTCTAATGGAAAATTCAATGGCATTTGTAGAACATTTCTTCCATTAAGAAGTTCAATTAGATTTCCAAAAATATCCTGGCACTTCATTCTGGCTTGAACTCTCATGATGTTTATAAAGAGTACAAATTACCCTACCCTACGTCATAGAAAACAAAAGACTCTGCACAAGCACTAATATAACAATTTTGAAAATGCGTGTATTTTCTAACCTATGCAAACCGAGGTCCTTTACATTGGGAATACTTTCAGGCGTGGGCTGGAAAAGCGGCCGTTGAACTTCCAACAAGGTGGTTAGGCAGTTACTGTCCGGGAGGCGGGAGCACGCCTGCCCGGATGTAAACATTCAATTTGCTATTGTGCAGATCAGGTGGCATGAGGTGGGCATAACTGTAAAGGACCTGGGTTTGTATAGTTAGAAAAAATACAATTTACTAAGAAACAGTATTTATTCCAACACAAAATACAAACCCTCGGTCCTTTACATTAGGAGACTTACTGATTGGAGGGAGGAATCTGAGAATCTCTCTGAACTGACTGGAGTTCACCACCTTGTCTTCCCTTCCTGGTCGTAGGCGGGAGGAAAGTACCTCTGAATAAGGTCGGGTTGTAGAAGCGCCAAGATCTATGTCAGACTTGTGAGACCCTTTGCATGAAAGAGGAAAGCGTGAAAGTTCATGCAGAAGTAGGCTAGGAAGAAATGACGTCGGATGACAATAAAGAGGCAAATACAAGCATTGGGTTTGTCTCAAAGTCATTACTCCTTCACTCCTTGCAAGAGAGAAAGGAGTGGGGTTGCTTCTATAACCTGAAGGAAATAGGAGCAGGCTCACGTTATGTGCTTACCTGCTCGATAGCCCGGTCCAGCTTGTAGCAGCACGTCCGCTCCCTGCCCGTGGGAAGAGGAGCTTAGGATAGGGAGAAGGAAAAAGAGGCCAGTCACTCAGCATTCAATCTCCCCCAATCCATACCGTACAACATAGGCGAGATGCAACCTGTCCCGTTGAGAGCTGGATAAACTACACAACTTGTTGAGCAGCCACCACAGGACCCAAGGAAAAAAAGTGTCCAAGGACTTATGTGCAACATCCACGGAGTGAAGAGGAAGTGAAGGTAGTCTGTCGGGACCACACACCTGCCCCTTCAGTACCTGCTGGTGCCGACATATTCTTCGAGGAATGCGAGGATGGACCAATGCTGCGGACCTCGTGAGCCCTCGGGCGAAGCGTGCGGTGTAAATCTTCTCCTGCAGCAAATGCAGCTCTCTTTCATATTGTCTCACGAAGCCAAAAAGAGATGGTATTCTTGGACACTTCTTTCTTGGTCGAGCGGTGCTGAAAGTCTCGTCGACCTCGGGCGGAGGTGCGAGTCTTCTTCAGATAAGCGCTAAAGCACCTAACAGAACACAGTAGCATCTCGTGCAGGATCGGTATCTCTGATCCTCTAGGGGAGGGGATCGTGAAGGACTCGAACCGTCGTCCGGGGACCCGAAGGATTCTAGTCTTATACAAAATCCGGGATGAAATCGAGGCGTAACTGATCCCCATCCCCGCCAGTGTTTACATCAAGGAAAGTCCATGAAGTTCGCCAACTCTCTTCGCCGACGCCAGGGCAAGCAAAGAAAACGGTCTTGGTCAGATCCTGTCTGACGACTCTTTCTTGGAAATTTCGTAAGGTGCACCAAGTCAGGCTCCTTAGAGCAGAGTCATCCCACGCAGGGGCCTGAGGTCCCTGGTGGGGCAAGACCGTTCGAGCTTCTCATGGTAGAAATCTCGAGAAAGAGGAAGAGATGTCTACTCCTTTCAGCCGCAAGACTGGGCCGAGTGCTCAGTAGCGGTGGCCCCCTTTACTGCTGAAATGGAAGAGCACTCTCGGCGAAGGAGAGACGAGAAGTCCATGACCTGCTGAACATTAGCTCTGACCGGAGGGATACCCCTTGCGACACCAACCAGAAAGACGGACCACTTTCCTGGTATACCGCTGCGGAGGATCTTCTAAAGGTATCCTGCCATCTCTGTTGCTGCGTAGTGAAAAGCCTCTCGCTGCCAAAGAGATGGTGGATAACCTCCAGCCGTGAAGACACAGGAATGCACTGCCCAGAGTGGAACCGCTGTGCGTGAGGTTGACGCAGAAGGTTGGGCCAGGGAATCTCACCGATTGCCTCGGAGAGGAGAGCTAGCAGGTCGGTACCCAATTGGCCTGTGGCCATTGGAGGTGCCTGAGTCATTCTGAGATTTGGGGTGATCATCACTCGGCTGATTACCCGACGAATCAGACAGAATGGGAGAGGAAAGCGTGCGATGTGGGGTTGTCCCACGGATGTTGGCGTCCTCCATGGCGGCCCATGGGTCGGCACTGACGAACAGAAGACCTGAAGTTTTCTGTTGTGCGGGTGGCGGGCACAGATCTATCACTGGACGCCCCCACAGGTCGAACAACCTTTCCGCTACTTCCTGATGGAGGACCATTCGGTCCCTACCACCTGGCTCTGGCGGCTCTGAGCTTGTCCGCCACTGCATTCCTCTTGCCTGGAATGTATCTGGCTGACAGCTCTACCGAGTGAGCTACTGCCCACTCGTGCACCTGCATTGCCAACTGATGAAGCTGATGGGACACCAGTCCCCCCTGCTTGTTGACATATGCCACTACCGTGGTATTGTCGCTCATCAACACTGCAGTGTCCCATCACTCGATCCTGGAACTCCTGGAGCGGGAAACATGAGCTCCAGAATATTGATGTGAAGGTGCTTGTCGTCTAGGTCTCCACACTCCGAAGTCTAGCAACTCCTCAGGTGTGCGCCCCATCCTAAAGTCGTCGTCCAAAGCAAGAAGCATGTCGGAGGATTTATGCAGGATACTCCTATTAAGAAGGTTCTAATGATCCAACCACCAGTGGAGGTCCTTTCTCACTTCCTCGGAAGAGGAATGAGGAAGGACTGAAGTCTCGGACTGGGACCAGGGCTCCTTGCTAGTCTCCACTGGAGGGCCGCAGAGTAAAGACGCCCGTGAGGAACGCTTTCCTAATAGTGTGAGTGGCCGATGGCGACTTGCCATTGCGAGCTTTATTTGCTCCTGTCGGAGACAGAACAACTGTGCTGCCTCCTTGAACTTGCTGTCCCGAGAGTCCGAGGAAAGACTTTTGCTGCCACCCGTGTCTATCAGCATGCCCAAATATTCGTCCTCTGCTTGGGGGTGAGATCTGACTTCTCCAGATTTACCGCGATCCTAGATCGGCAAAACTCAGGGACGATCCCTGTCCTGGCAACTGCGGCGAGCTCGCCAGGACTAGCCAGTCGTCGAGATACCTCAGAAGACGTATCCCGTGCGAGTGGGCCCAAGCTGACTACGAGGAGAACACTCGTGAACACCTGAGGAGGCGGTCGAGCCGAGCAAAGTGCCCTGAATTGGAGAAGACCGGCTCCCGAGGGCGAAGCGGAGGTACTTTGAGGGGCGGATGGATGGGTATTATTTGAAAATCGCGTCCTTCAAGTCCGTAAGCATGATCGTTCTCCTGATGGAGGCCCAGCACCGATGATGCTGTTTCCATCGTGAACAGTCCTGGCGAAGAAGCGGTTCAAGGAGAGAGGTCTATGACTGGTCTCCATCCCCTGATGCCTTCTCTCACGAGAAAGATCCGACTGTAAAAGCCTGGAGACTGGTCCGACACTGACTTCTACAACATTCTTGCTCAGCATGGCTTGCACTTCTTGCTGTAGTGCGATGTCCTTCAACGAACCTGAAAGATAAGTTTGGAGATGGACCGGAGTGTAGGTGAGGGGAGGCCGAGACTCGAAGGGTAGGAGATATCCCTCCCGAAGAACATCCACTATCCAGGTCTCGGCTCCATGTCGCTGCCACGTTGGCAATGGCTCGACAGGCACCCCACCTTTGGCAGCTTCTGAGGGGAGGCAGTACTTCTAAGCGTTTCCCTTCTTCTTCTTACCCTTGCCCACCTCTACCGGATTGGAAAGGGGGCTGAAAGGACGGGTAACCAGCACTGGGGAAGAAGAGGCTGGGTGTTCCTCTCGGACCTTGGCTAGGACTTCTTAGGGGCCGAGGAAGGGCCAACCTGGCCCGAAGACCTGGCTGCAGTGGGCGAGAAGAGCCGGAGGTCTTAACCACTGCCTGGTGGACAAGCCGGTCGTTCTCATCGGCACGGCGTTTGTCTACCGCGGCATCCACCAACTCTCTAGGGAAGAGAGAGGAGGAACCCAGCAACGGTCCATTCCGCAGAGCGATTGCCGACTCGGGACCTGGGCCAGCGAGAGAGAACGGCGTCTCTTCGCTTTAACACCAAGTTTGCCCACAGGTTTGCAGTCTGGTGGGCTAGGTAGGAAATAGCCCTACCTCGAACTGGCACAATCTCCCAAAGAGTCCTCCCAGATGCGATAGCGCCTGAGGAAGCGGCTACCTTCGATGCTGTCGAAGGACCTGGATCGGGCCGGGGACTGCTATGAAAGGCCGCCATGGCGGTGCTTCAGGGTTGCGGCTTCTTGCTGGGAGAGAAGCATTCTCTGCGACAATTGCTGCAACGAAGACCGAGATCCCGAACGAGTCAGGTCCGGGTCAACCTGTTTTAGTCAGCAACATATTCTATTGGAGAGTAAAGCGCTTCTGACGAGGTAGAGGGGAGGAAGAAGCTTCTCCGGCGGCTCGTCGAGGAACTGTCTTGCCCAGACACAAGACCCGTTCACCTGATCGAAGTACCCCCTCGGCTGGCGTGGACCACTGCGCCTGAAACCTTGGGTTCCTTTTTCGGACCCCAGAAGGATTCAGCGAGACAATCCACAGACGAAGCCGTGGTCCCTTCCCCGAGGTCATTGTGCCGACGAATCAGCGCTATAACCTCCGAAAAAGTCCTCTGTATTTCGAGGGTGTCCGCATCCTGAGGCAGAGGACCTTCAAGTCCTTCCAGGGTGCGGTCCTCCAGCCTCTCTCCCCGCAGGAGGGAGAACCTCGGCAGACCCCTGAGGATCTTCCTGAACTACGGGCATGGGACCTGAGGTCGGAGCCAAGGACAGGGACCCGAGACATGCCCCCATGCAGTTGAACTCTGAGGAGAGACACTCCCAAGAGTTCCTCTCTCCGACTCACGCCCTTTGGAGGAGACCGAGGAGGCCGAGGACAGGGAGGAAGATCGGGCGGCGCTCCCACTGCCCTTACTGGCGAACCAGTAGAGGCAGCAGGCGGCGGTCACCAACCAGCGGTGATGGCGGCCTCAGGTGAAACGTTCATCCCAGGTGAAAGCGGTCTCCCGGGGAAGCGGAAGCGGCTGCGAGCGAGCGGCGCGTCGCCTCCCCCTGAGCCAGTCTGGCGGCGTGGTAGTGACCTGGGACTGGGAGAGTCGAGCGTGGCTGGCCTGGCGCGAGCTTGCGCTGTCACCTCTGGGCGTGCAGACTGTTGGGCCGAGTATCTCGGAAAGACAGGCAGGACTTCTTTCCTGTTTCTCCATGCACTCGGCCCCTCGGGGCTGAAGCATTATCGGGGAACCTGACCTGGCACTGGATGGAGTGCCAGCTGGGAGAAAGAAGGGCACCCCTGCATGCGGCTCTTTCTCTCGTCCCCGCGCCCTGGTCTGTCGGCGAGAAATGTCCGTAACAGACTGGGGTATCCTAGTCCGCCGGAACCGGGTGCTCGAACAGCTTCATGACGCGAGAGTCCGGCGGTCGCTGGCCTTAGAAGCAGGAGGTTTCTTAGGCGCGGGGAGAAGTCTGCGACCTTGGTCTCCACACCCTTGGTTCCATGCTGGCCGGGAGGCGGAACAGCGATTCCCTGATCCGAGAAGATGGGAAGAACCAGCGAGAGAACCCACTGCCTTGTGTGGAAGGGCAGACCCTTAGAAATCTCAGTCTGAGGTTTCTTAGGGGAACAGACTTCTTCTTCTTCGACGCGAAGCCCCTTGGAAGGAAGAGGAAGAAGCAGCGGAGCGGCTGACGGCGATGAAGGCGAAGATGAAAACGGCAGCGGCACCTTCTAGACCTCTCTTCTTCTTCTTCTTCTTCACCATCTGCTTCAGGAAAGCAGTCAGATCACCAATCCAAGAAGCGAGCGGACTCAGGAACAACTTAGGAACAGGAACAGCGGGAGGGCCACAACAGCAGAAAGGTGCAACCGGGCGAGGCGAGCGGGCTCGGATAGCGGTGTATGGTGGCGAGGCAGCGTCGTAGGAACAGTGAAGTGAGCCGGGATGCAAAGCGCGCCCTCCCGCATACCCAGATCTGGTGCGGGCGGCGCCAAGTGGCTGGAAAGAACTGAGGCGGAAGGCGAAGGGCCGGGCTGGAGAACAGGCGAGGAACCGTATCCAAGGCCAGGCCATGTTCAGCAGCGGGGGGCGGCAACAGTCGCATGCAGTGCGATGACGTCACCATATGGAAGGGCCAGTGCGCGGTATGGTGCCAGAAAGCCAGGTGGCAGGGAACAGCGTGCTGGCTGTACTTAAACTTCCTACGCAACTCCTACATGGTCAACTTAGCCAAACTAGTAGAGGCTGTATGAATGTTCACAATCACTGCAGTGCACACACTGGGAGTTTTGACATACCAAGAACACCTGATGTCTGCTGTAAGACCAAGAGCATGCAGACCACAGAACCCAGCAGTGTCATGAAGCAGTGACATGTCCAAGTGGAAACCTCTCTCTGCATATGATTTGGGTAAACTGATTGATGCTCTGTGCATCTCAGCTCAAGTATGGCACCAGGAAGAGTTCTTCTTGTGTGTCTCCAGAAGAAATAGGGAGACACAGGGTCACAAACAAGCTCAGAAAATCCTCAGTCAACTCCTCCCAGCAAACATCCCACCCCTTGTGGGAGCAAGCGACCTGCATTGTAATGCAGCCACTCATACTCTCCCTGTCCATCAGCATCTCATTGATCACTTTTCTGGTAAAGGTCTACTATGAAAACAAGGTGCCAAATACCATATAGGGTTCATATAAAGTAGAGAGATAAAATCATAGCTCCAAACAACTAAGAAGCAGAGAGCAGCACAGATCTGTAATTTTGCCAAGGCCAAAGAAAAGCGTGGCTTTACCTCCAGTTAGCCTGACCACCACCTTTGTTACCAAAGTTCAATGATTCAATGACTTTTTCCAATTTATACTGAGGAATAGCCTCATAAAAGGCATTAGTTTGCATTTCTGCAGAAACAAAAGTTCAGTTCCAATTTAAACTGCCTAAATCTTTTTTTTTGTTGTTTCTAATGAAAATTCAATGGCATTTGTAGAACATTTCTTCCATTAGAAGTTCATTAGATTTCCAAAAATATCCTGGCACTTCATTCTGGCTTGAACTCTCATGATGTTTATAAAGAGTACAAATTACCTACCCTACGTCATAGAAAACAAAAGACTCTGCACAAGCACTAATACCTGCTTTATGCACAGCAGTGCTACTCCAAAAGCATCTAAGACCACACAAACAACATCCAAGAAGTTACATAACTTCCCTAAAACTACAGCATACTTGGAAAACATCTAATGCATTCATACTTAAATCAGAAAATAAGGTGCATTTTTACTTTATCACCAGGCCCCCATCACTTGCAGATGTTTAGCACCAGCCCCACAGGCATCAACATTGAAGCTTAAAAAAAAGAGTAAATATCTCAGCCATTGTAAATTTTCGATAGATTTTAGCCTGCTTTTCATATGAGCTTTTCAGTCGAGAAACATGCCAAGTGCCATTTTTAAAATATAATAAATTAAATTTAAAATACTTTGGCCCAGGATGGCACTTGGCATGTTTCTTGACTGAAAGGCTCCTATAAAGCCTGAGCACATCAAAGAAAATAGAAGGGTATTATTTCACTTTATTACCTTAATTCAATATTGGAGTTTATATGCTGTGCTCTTGTCTCCTTAACCTACTTCGGCCCAATACAAAAATCATACTAAAATCTATTGCAATATTACTATTTCCTAGATATTTACTTTTTGTTTATGTTTTAACTTCCATTCCCATAGGGCTGGAACTAAACATGGGAGTGATTGTGGTATTAAAGTATAAATTTAACAAATTAAGAATACAGTATAGCAAAAATCTCCAATATTGTATCAAGAACTGGTATAAAGTAAAAATATATTGACAATACTTAAATTATTATTCACTATTCCTTCATGATTCATTGGGAAAAAATATCAGTAAAACTAAAGACGTCTACTGAGGCCTGGTTCCCACCAGTCGCTGACTGGAATATTTTCCACCTTTAATTTATGTTTTTGTTTGTTTATATCTTTGGTCTATATTTTGATATTCACCATCTTTTGTTTATGCTTTTACGCTCATCCCTGAGGGGATGGTACTGAACATGGCACCTATTTGCATGTAAACTGGTGGTTACAAAACCAGGGGGTTGCAGTAGTAGTCTTCAGTTGTACTAGCCTGCTAAAAATTACAATATCAAGAACTGGTATAAATTAAAATATAGCAGAAATACATAAATTAGGATACTCTACTATTATCATCTGGGTAATAGTACACATCAGCTCTGCATGGACAATTACCTTGGAAATTGATTTTTCCTATACTTTTAGTGTTGATCATGAAGGAGGAAGTTTTATTTATTTATGGTCAATTATTGTTAACATCAATCTCTATCTGACATGGTTTGGGACCATTTGGGAATGTGGGGTTTTGGGTAGGGGAAATTGCTGGGAGAAAGACCGGACTGTCAGTTGTTATGGAATGGTTCCCCACATGCACAAGTTATTAAGGAGCCAAATGTTCAAGAAGGGATTGGCTAAGGAAACCTATTATAAAAGAAACTATACTGACCTAACCTAAACTAACTTAGTAGGCCATGTCACTTACCCCTTGGTGAAGGAACTCCACTTTTTACCAAAAGTTCCCCTATAACAACTGCACATGCGCGATAGCATTCCAGGATGACCAGCACACAAAAACATATTACAGGTTGATTACAGTCTAACGACAACAAAGAACGGTAAATTCTTGATAAGCAACCAAAATAGCCTACTATAGAAAAAGTCAATTTCCTAGGTAATGCCCCATGAGGAGTTGTGCTATAGTTCTAGGCTACCTTATCATCATTCGACAACTGGTACTTGGCGCAAGCTATGGAATTAGGCTGGATGTTGACAGCTAAGAGATAGGCTAGCCTAAGTGAACCTAGGTTATCATAGGTAAGACTAAACCTATATTAACCTTCGACATTATTGTCACTGGTGGCAGCGTTCAAGGGTGTAACACCAGCTAAGTCAAGTCTAAGCAAGGCCGGAATGCTACTTTTAGGCTAGGCTAGGTTACGTTAGGTTAGGGTAAATAATGCTAAAACTTTATGTTCCTCATTCTTTCACTCCTTTACGGTACTAGCCAAATCCTAGAGCTATAGGTTGGGCATGCATTACACTGCGCATTGTGCGTTTCCTAATAAATATGAAAGACTACTATTATACTCAGTTACATATTATGACACCCATTATACGCTGACAATTTTACGCGAGACGTAATTCTTACTTACGACAGTCTCTCCGCACTCAGTCCGAGATTGAGAAGACTACGTTTGTAAACAACGTTAACAGTAGTAGGGAGAGGACCATGACTTTGCAATGGCTCCCTGTCGTGTGATTCGCTTCCAAATTTTCACGTGTCTGAGTTTCAAATGCTAGTTTTTGTCTCATATTTTTATTCTCTATTATCCAATATCTCTTTCACCATTCTATTTTCACCTTTCAGTATCTTCTCTGCTAGGTTCTTAAAGTAAAAGAATGTTAACTGTTGAACAAAATTGAAACTACCTCTCACTCCAATGTAGGCAATGTTCTAAATTCTATTTCTTTATCATATAAAGGAAGTTTCATATGTTCACCTGTATATCTTTAACTGCAGGTTTTAGTTATTTAATCTAGCTCCGGCAATTAGAGCTAACATCTCCATGCTCGTTATAAAAAAAGAAAACTTTCCTCCTGATCAAATAGTTAATCTTTTGCTACAACCAGTATAGCTTTATCTTTTTTCTATAATTTACACAAGCCGTTGCTTCCAAATCGGTGCAGTGTTTCACATAAGTTCGTTGTTTCTGATGAATTTTATCTTTTTATACTTAAATCATCTTTATACTAAAATCTAGTCCTTAGTAAAAGATTAATACAAAACAATAAAGATTTAATCTATTTTCACATTCTATCTGTATAAACCTGTTTAGTATTCATTGCCTCATTTGTTCCCGAAAGTCGCATTCGTGTTTGCTTTAAAAATCTATTTATTTTTCACAAACGCTCTCCTTGTTTCTTATACCATCATGACGTCTCTCCTAAAGATTTTTTGCTCCTTTTAACATTACTTCCATTTTTTTCTATCTTAAAAACCTTATATTTTTATTTCTCGTTGGCAGGTTTCCTTTTCTTTGATATCATCTTTAATTTACTTTGTTTCCTGTTCTGTTCTCTCCTTCCTCTTTCTTTTCTCCATTAACTCAAGGTTGTTTCTTCGTCTTTTCCTTAAATAACTAACTCCTGAGTAGTCTTAATAATTTTTCCTTTAATATGATTCATTATTGCCTAACTCTACTATACAAGAGTGTTACGGCATAAGATAAACACCCCTGGCCGGACTATACGCAGGATTAAAATGAATTAGCCTGTTTTGTACTCCGGAAGTGTGCCCACGTGTGAGTTGACTTCCGAAACGAACTGAACAGCATGAGACAAAATGTCACTCTGGTTCATTTTTATGGCAACAAGGGAGTTACCTTTTGTTATTTACTGTCAGTGCAATCAAGTTGCAGACGAAATGTGAAATGAAAATGAACCATACACAGTATAAATACGTCATAGTATTGTTTGTTACCAAGTCTTATTTTCTTTTATTTTGGCGAAAAGAAACTCTGGACAATTAAATACAAATTTTCATGAGAAATACGTGAGGGTTATTATCTGGACTCCCAGGGAATATGGCCATGAACAGCCTAGACCACTTCATACCCTGGGGATAGGTATGACCTGCTACATGGGTTACCCTTTTACATAATAAGCTGTCTTACACAACTCCAACAAACTCCTGGTTTCTTATCTCATCTTTAATGTCTTTCTTCTCTTTCACTTAGTTGATATTTTGATATACAATATTTACCATAGTATCATATATAACACTTTCCCACATTATCTTTCCCTTGTGTTAGCAGCATAAATCCATATTCGTTCAATTTCACAATTTGTATTTGGTTTCTGGTACTTGAGGAGAGCGACTTATAAGGTAAAATTTCGTATCACTATTAAAGCTTTTGTTCCACTTAAATTTCGCATTATCTTTGCACCCAGTGTAAAGTTATTAACCTGTCTTTAACTGATATTATTCAGTGCTTGCAGTTGTATTATTTTTGAAGTAACATCAAGCAATCAACACCCCTTGCCCCGAACATTTCCCAGCTTTGAACACAGGCATCAGGTTCTTTTGTTTTTATTACATTTTCTCACTGTTGTGTCTTCTCTTTTTCCAGTGAGGTTGAACTTCTAGTGTTCACTATGTATAAAAAAAAAAATATTGAGATGAGATTTGCAAGACAGTTTTCTATCGTTAACTACGATAAAATTCACACAAAAATGCAAGTCCTTTATAAATGGCAACGTACAACCGGTAAAACAAGCGACCAAGACTAACTCAAAATTGAATTTAAGTCAAATAAATAAACACATACAACAAGAAAAAAAAAACTAGGGAAAAAATGCCGGAAGTCGCGGTGAAAGAAGTTTTGTTTATCTGATCCGCTGTTTAGATCTGAACGTTTTCCAAGTTGAAGAAATATGGTAAACACAGGATGTCCATAAACAGTAACGCTTGTCCATTTTTAGCTTTAAGGCAGCAACTATCGCTACTTGTAAGGATACTATATATAAAATATATATATTCTTTAAGTTTCTGTGATGCCGCCAGCTACAATGCATTTCGCATACATGTACATTACTTTTAGAGAACTGTGGTCATAAATTACTAAACGGAAATACGTTTATTTTTTCTTTCTTATCATAATTGTAATTATCTGTAATTCGCACACGGTCATTTGCAACAAAATAAAAATGCTATAGATTTACTGACCAATTTTTCAATAAACGAACAACGGAGAAAGCATAGGAGTATATAAACCAATAAAGTAATTAAATTAATCAAATTTTACAACAAACGAGGTATTCAAGAAATTTCAGGAAAAAAATGCAAAGAATCATGGCTCTTTAAAAGAGCATCATAGCATCCAATAAAACTTACGAACTAGACGACTATCCTACAGTTTCACTGTACTGTAATAGGAATGGTAATGTCAAGTGCCATGGCTGCTCAAAAGCATTTGCACCTTTAAACAAGGGAACGCAAACAACCAATTGGATGGACAATGCAGTATACCCTCCTTCCATTATGACTTGCCTAACAGAGACTTTCAATCCTTGGGCTATACCATAGCCAGCTAAAGTATCATGGTCCTCCTGAGTCTTGTGTTTGCGTTCCCTTGTTTAAGTCCCTGTACTTTCGTAGTAGGGTCTTTACCATACAAACAAAACTACACTCATTTGGTTTAAGTTGTAGTCAGTGGTTGTTTTTACTAGTTTTGCCAGTTCATTTATGGTACCACACAAAGAGGGAATCAAAAGTTTAGGGAGGTCGGGACCCCGACAGTTTTAACCAACAAGAACATTCGAAGACTACAGGAGACTGGTGCTTTTGCTTCCAACATATAATCACACTAACACAAAAATTCTCTATCACATTACAGTCTCTTAAGTTAGGAACTACACCAACAAGCCCTGAGCTTCGACTTGGAAAATTAAATAAAACAATATCTTTCAGAAAATAAATATATTTCTCCAATACAGATGAATTGCTACCTGGCAACTTCGTAAAAAGAAGGTAAGACTAATGAGAAGTTTAAATCGTAAAATGCAGATAAGAATATATGGTCTACAATCATAACCCATACCTGCTGTGCTCGTAGAATGCTATGGGACATTTCCGAGTCAAAACGTGGTAAATTAAAACAAGGAAACAAAGCTGGCCAGGCAATTAGGTAAATACTCACACGCCAGTGTCATCTTCATTGAAGTTCACGTTTTTCTTTTGGAATTAAAGCTTCGACCAATTCACATTCATTTCTAAAATTTGTTTTCATTAAAAGTCTGCTAACGATAAATATTTTGAGGATATTTGTTGAGACTAACAATGACTTAGAAGTACGTAACAAGAAATTGGTATGCATTAAGCACAGTCACTTTAAGCTATCTGATATCTACTTTAACTGCGCCAAACTAATTGCTCTAGCTTTAGGAGGAGGCGGTCTTGGAGGGGGCGTCTTCTTCGGCGACGTTAAGGACAGCGTGCTGTAGGACGTGGCGGAGCTCTTTCTCAAACTACTGCGGTCTAGGGAGCTGTAGGAATCACCTCGGAAGAGCGATGTCCGGCTCGGGAGGAGTGGTGTAGCGCATGCGCTCACGGTGCCTGAACTCCCCTAGAAAAAACAAATTAGGAAATACTATAAGTAACTTACTTGCACACACAAACACACAGATATATGAATTTTCATCACATCACTGTGACATATTGGGTTATTCACAAACATTAGGCTACACATTTCGTTTAATATCCAGTTCGCTCTACTTCAGGAATACCACCGAAGGGGAATTATAATTGATAAACGAGTCGGTACCTGGGAGAATCGAACGCCCGACTGTACATAGCGACGACTTTCAGTCGACGTCGTGTGTGTGTGTGTGTGTGCATATACGCGCATATTCACATTGCACCGTAATGCGCATATTGTAAATTTTACTCAGTTGTCCTTGACTCGGTATATGTGTGACAATTTAATGAGACAGCGTGAGATTGCAGCTTATAATTGCAGTTGTGTAAGTGGAAATATGTAGTTTTAACGGGAGAAATGGCTCGGAATTTCTTGAAACAAAATTTCCCAGTTAAAAATTACCTCAGTGAAATTTAAAACCTTCACCACTCGCAGTTTACAAGTCAATGACTGACTTTGCCTCATCATACTTACCTCTGACCAGTGTTGGTACTAACTCATTTCACTGGATATGATGACCATAATTATTTAATTAGGTTTCTTATAATCATTGCATTAAGTGTCTTACATTTCATTTAGCATCGCCTGAGCATAAGTCATGGTATACACAAAGTTAAGAACATATTAACGGTTTAACAAGATACTTCATGTCAAGTAAAAATTCTACAATTAATCTTATGAAATATATGTATATATTATATAATATATATATATTTATAAATATATATATTTGAAACATGTCGTGCAAAGCTTTTCATTGGTGTCCCAAGCCGTAATCTACAGTGAAATGAGAGAGAGAGAGAGAGAGAGAGAGAGAGAGAGAGAGAGAGAGAGAGAGAGAGAGAGAAGAAGGCAAATTAAATAATATCCGAGAGGACGGTCAATTGGGAAAGGAGAAGGAAGATAATGGAATACATATCATGGAATTACATGGAAAAGAGAAGTGTACGAGAGGAAAATAATAAAAAAAAAAACGGAAAAGCACTGGTGGCAGGAACACAGAAACTCGAAGAAGGTCCTAAAATATCATTAAAACACGTTGCTTAAAAAACTAAGTAATGTCGAGAAATATAGATAGATATTAAAGATAAACCATCCTCTTACTAAGCTTGAAGGATCGGAAGGTTTGGCCGGAATGGAGAAAACGAAGAGGAAGGAAGAATAACATTAGGGAAGACTAAAGAGGAGGAAAGGGAGAGAGGAAAATTGTGAAACTCACAATAAAGGCTGGGTTTGTTTGTGGACGTAACATAAACAGGATTTGAAATCTGATTTGCTCTCTTGGTGTGTGCCTCCTTGTTGCTTTATGTGTACACTTATATATTATACAAATATACTATTTATAAAAGACAGAGAAGAGACACTAAAACAAAAACAAAAAACTGATTTATGAAAATCGTTTCACCGTTACTCTGCCACGGTGAAAGATCAAAATTCATTTTATCCTAACAAAGACTGAACGAAAGGGCATAAAAGATTAAATGATGAAGAAGAAGAAGAAGAAGAAGAAGAAGAAGAAGAAGAAGAAGAAGAAGAAGAAGAAGGAAGGAAGGAAGGAAGGAAGGAAGGAAGAGAGAGAGAGAGAGAGAGAGAGAGAGAGAGAGAGAGAGAGAGAGAGAGAGAATTCACAGAAATGTGCATTTAGAAATCAAAAGAGTAAAACGTAATTTCTAAAATAAGATGTAACACAGGAAAAATGTATTTGTTTAACTAGGCACATTTTGGGGTTGCATTAACAAGTAATTATTCCCACCACCTGTGTGTATAAGAAAGTACATAGTATCTTTTACAGCCAACAACTAATTTCTAAAAAGTGCATGGTTATAAGCTGTGCATCTGTGCGTTCCCTGACCCCATATAAAAATAGTTAATCTGTCTCAGCAGCTTCTAGCGTTATGTTTTCATCCACATCCAGCAATCACACTTCATTTCCATAGAGAAGAGTGAGTTCAACATCCTTTCACACGTTCCAACTTTAGCTTCCTTAGATATTCTTCTTCTCTTCCAAATCGTTTGTGGAGCTTCTGCCACCTCTCTTGTTTCATTTAATCGCTCTCATCCTACCATTTCCCACCAACATTCACTGTTCCAACTTCATGTGCTCCCTATAACCTCATAATCGTTCTTTGATTAAAGTTCACATTGATGTTTTGCTTACTAACACTCTAAAACTCTTTCACCAGTCCATGTAGAATCTCCTTCCTACCAACAGTTAGCAATGTATAATTAGCCATCCCCCCCAAAAAAAAAATCATTCCAATCACAGCTCTCCCTTTATTCTGCAAACTGATCATACATATTTCTCTCCGGCTCCATAATTCATTCGGTTCATACAAAGAAAAAAATACCCATGCCCACCCCTTGTTTGATACCCCCTGTATTTAAAAAAAATACTCTTCTTTTTGCTCTGCATATTCTTTGAAATTACATACACACACGATATATATATATATATATATATATATATATATATATATATATATATATATATATATATATATATATATATATATATATATATATATATATATATATATATCAAGTAGGGTGAGTCTCGACTCAGGATACAATCTCGAAGGCGAAGGAAAGGGCACCATTATTACAATACGTTTATTATGCCGACGTTTCACGACAATTGCTACAGTCGCATTTTCAAGGCTGCAATGATTTAAAAAATTTCTTACAAAAAAATCACATTAAAACATCGATATATAAATTATAAGACAAATAAAAACGGGGGGAATAGGCACAGGACATACCTAAACCGTAGCAGTAACAAGACTAAAACAAAAGAACACAGGAAGAGCAAGAAAGGACGAGAGAAGAAAAGCATAAACAAAAGGTTAAGCAATGAACAATTGAACAGAGGTTGTTTGAGTATTTAGTGTTGGGACCGTCTTCTTTATAATAATAGATTCTAATATATTTAGGTCATTTTCATTTTGGGCTTGTCCTATTATAGAAAAATCTTTATAATTAATATCAGTTTTTCACATTTTTACATGATTTCTTTTATTTGAGTGGTCTGGATTAGACAGTTTACATCCAGTTCAGTAGCATACACCCTTATGAGAATCTATGCGAATCCGTAGTAGCCTCCTCGTGCATCCGACGTAAATCCCACGATCACATCCTGGGCAAACATATTTATAAAGGATGTTCGAAGACAGGAGATGGCTAAGACGATCCTTGAATTTAAATATCAATCCGATAGTGCGTGGATTCGTGGTTATCAGTTTCAGGACTTACGTCGGATGCACGAGGAGGCTACTACAGATTCGCATAGATTCTCATAAGGGTGTAAGCTACAGAGCTGGATGTAAACTGTCTAATCCAGACCACTCAAATATAAGAAATCATGTAAAAATGTGCAAAACTGATATTAATTATAAAGATTTTTCTATAATAGGACAAGCCCATAATGAAAATGACCTCAATATGTTAGAATCTATTATTATAAAGAAGACGGTCCCAACACTAAATACTCAAACAACCTCTGTTCATTTGTTCATTGCTTAACCTTTTGTTTATGCTTTTCTTCTCTCGTCCTTTCTTGCTCTTCCTGTGTTCTTTTGTTTTAGTCTTGTTACTGCTATGGTTTAGGTGCGTCCTGTGCCCCTTCCCCCCGTTTTTATTTGTCTTATAATTTATATATCGATGTTTTAATGTGATTTTTGTAAGAAGTTTTTTAATCATTGCAGCCTTGAAAATGCGACTATAGCAATTGTCGTGAAACGTCGGCATAATAAACGTATTGTAATAATGGTGCCCTTTCCCTTCGCCTTCGAGATTATATATATATACATATATATATATATATATATATATATATATATATATATATATATATATATATATATATATATATATATATATATATATATATATATATATATATACATATACACACATATATATATATATATACATATATATACATATAGACATAAAGTTGCTGTCTGTTAGCTAAATGCAACAAGCAGGTGTAAGTAATTATAAATGAAAGGAAGCGGATGCCACTGCACTGCTCTGTATGTGTTGTCAGAAGTAAACAACGCTAGTCGCGTGACTAACCATAAACTTGAGTTTTACCAAGCCAGCTTTCCTAAGAGGAAGAAACCACTTTGACACAACGGCAGGGCTTATCTCATTCTTTCTCCAAGAAATGGACGTACATTTTTACAAGGCGTGACACCCTTAGGAATGACTAATTTGGCTTGCTTTTAGGAATGGTTTTTTACAGAGAAATCCAAACTCAAATCTTCTTGAAGATTTATCAGCAATCATAAGTGGTCCGGGGTTGTGACTTTCAAGAATCTATTGTTACTAAACTTTCCATGGGAAAGCTGTCATTGTATCTGCAATTATTTTTAAAAAATTGATGCATGGTTTTAAAATGGCATAAAGCTCAGCAAAAGAAACCTTGTTTCGACACAGTTCTTCCAATTCTTCTGTCCAATAATGCCATCTTTATGCTAAACTAATTACTTGGTATCAACCAAGGAAAAATTATCCCCTCGTTTTTCAGTGTTATCATATGTGAAAATATTCTCCAAAATCAGTAATACATATCAGCAGTCGATAAAAATGCAATAAACAGCAATTGACTAAATCGCTAATGCTATACATCGTCAAGCAAACAACTGACTTGTCCATTTCCTTTCTGCTATTGCAAGCCAAAATCTTTAGACAGTACTATGAAAGAATCCATGAAATGTGCTAGACAATCGTCTTGATAATAAATCAACTGTTGTAAACTTGGGAGATTATTTTTTAACCAAACTGTTAAGCATATGAAAGTTACTTGTCCATTTCCTTTCTGCTATTGCAAGCCAAAATCTTTAGACGCTACTATGAAAGAATCCATGAAATGTGCTAGACAATCGTCTTAATAATAAATCAACTATTGTAAACTTGAGAGGTTATTTTTTAACCAAACTGTTAAGCATATGACAGTTACTTTGTCCATTTCCTTTCTGCTATTGCAAACCAAAATCTTTACACAGTACTGTGAAAGAATCCCTAAATGTGCTAGACAATCGCCTTGATAATAAATCAACTATTGTAAGCTTGGGAGATTATTTTTTAACCAAACTGTTAAGCATATGACAGTTACCCATCGCCATTAGCAAACTGAAATAAAATCCCTGCTGCCTAAAATCTTAGCTCTACTTTATCAATATATTTCAAAATAATGAATATAAAGTTTGCATACCTTATTGTTGTTCACTGACAGAGCGTTTAAGTGTATAAAAACTCAATATCATAAAGCGTAACTACTGTACTCTTTAAGAGCTGAGCTACATAGCTATAAGTAAACGTTGAAGCAAATCAGACAGGGAATGGAAAAACAAAAGGAAAGATGAGGAAAAATAAATGCCTATGATGAAGGGATGGAACAATGGAATGCAAATAATTACGTAGCCCGGTGGTAGAGGTGCCTGCCGCTTCTTTTTACTGGAAAGAATCCGTCCCGAACTTGGTAACGAAGCTCTCATGCCTTCCCTCCGGAATGGTGAGGAGTCGGGTGTTACAAATGTTTGTTGATAAAGAGATCCTCTGGGCGTCATTGCTCTTTCTTCATCTTTCTCATCAAAGGGATTTCTTGATATATCTCTATTTGTAGTCTTGGGGGCCTCGTTTTCTTCGTTTTCTTCATCCTCTTCATCAAATGGGTTATATCCTGCTGGAGGTAATACTCGTTTCCTTTCTTCATTATTTGGTTTCACTGTTTCTTCAACTTCATCGTCATCACTGTCAAATGGGTTCAGTGGATCTTTAGATGACTTATAAGATTGTGTATCTGCTTTGGGCTCATCTTTGGTACTGCTTGCTTCCTCGTCATCATCACTTTCAAATGGATTCAGTGACTTGCTGCCAGATGAGGTATCTATTGTGCTATCTGTTGAGGCCATTTTGGCGGTTGAACTGTCTCCATTTGATGAACAGACAGCACTAGCTCGTGCCGAACTGAAGTCTGAGGTTTCACTTGTTTTACAGGGTACAGTAGATGACCTTTTTCGTATTGGTGGCTTGTCAGGAGACACAGAAGGTGCTGGAGGCCTTGCAGGAGGAGCATTACAGGAACTGCTTCTCTGGTCTTTGCAGTCGGGAGTAGTACTGCCAGATATGCTTGAAGAACCTGCGAATGTGATCAAACAATTCAATACTAGTTCAAAGAAAAAGTATCAAGTATGAATTTACTTTAAATTCTACTTCTAATTCAGCAATAACAAAAGTAAAATGACAACAACAAAGATAAAAACAACATAAATATGATCAACTCGGAACATAGTTTTTTCTCTCTCTCTCTCTCTCTCTCTCTCTCTCTCTCTCTCTCTCTCTCTCTCTCTCTCTCTCTCTCTCTCTCGTTAAATGTTTGAGCTACAATAATGCTTACTGGATTTAGAGCCTAGGGTGTAGAATGTGCGAGCTGCAGGTACAGGATGAGGCTTCTTCTTACGACGTGGGACAAGAGGCGATGAGGGTAGTGACGACCCTCTACCTTCTTTATAAGATTCCTCGTAACTCTCATCGAAACTGCTATTATCATCTGTTTGCCTATCACTATTATACACACAAGTACGTGGTGCCGGCATGCTTATCTTTCTCTCTGGTACAGGACTGTCCAGATTTTCTCTCGCTACTTTATTTGAGTCTATTTTGCATTCACTGGCAGACTCACTGTCATTCTCGTAAGACGACTGACTCTCCACTTCTTGTATAGTCAACTTGGTATCATATGGGCCGCCATCTAGGGGAGACTCTATTTTAGGCTCTGTCTCAGTAAGACCATTGACTGTTTTACTTGGTGATCCGTCGTTATTGTTTTTCTGTATGATTTCACCCTCAGTTTCAGCCACACTGTCTACAGTGCTACCAAGGAATGTTTTGTCCAAAAGAGCCAGCATCTCATCTTTGAATGTCACTCCATTCTCCACTTTCATTTCTTCTGATGCAAAGCTGTTGTTTGAGGGAGAAGAATCTGCATCTTTAGGTTTCATTTCATCTTCGTCTAACTGAGGATTCGAACTAGTTATTAACTCGCCATTACCGTTGCTTTTACAGGATGATGTTGTGAGATCCTCTTCATCAACATCTTCGTTTACTGTGTCATCTTGTGGTGTGCTTGTTTCTTTAGGAATGCTTTCATGATTATCTTTAGAATCCTCTGAAAAACTGTCTCTTTCCTCTGAAACAATTTCTTTAAATTCACCATTCACAGAAAGTTCGGGTGAATGTATGTCTCCATTATCTTCCGACTCAACACTCTGGTTTGGTCTACTTTCTAAGGATTCTGAACCATTACTGTAAGGTTCAGCAATCAAATGATTGATATTTTGATCATCACATGATATGGATGACTCACTTTCTTTCACTTCTTCAACGGGGCTTACTGACTTATCGAGGGACAAATCCTCGCTACTTAGACCGTGCTCCCCTGAGGGGGGAGATTCGCTACTTAGACCGTGCTCCCCTGAGGGGGGAGATGGCATCTCTTGACAATTCGAAGAAGCTGAGAGTTCATCCGTAATCACGTGATTCTCCTCCGTAGTTGTTTCGTGTGTTTCAGACGATGCCTGAAAGGAGTCAGGGGTGAGATCACCTTCACTTTTTTCAGATCCTAATTTAACATCAGTATTGTTCTCACAGGTTTCTGTATTCAGCTCATCCCCTAAGATTTCTGTTGGTTCATCGTCATCGATGAACGAGAAATCGTCCGATGCTAAAGGTGCACGATCCTTGAAATCAATGGGAAGTGGAATGAAACTTCCTGAAGGAAATGCACCAGACGCTCTCAGATCTTCTGCAGTATCTTCGTTCGTTGGTTTGGTAGCCTCTGGAGGGTGTTCTGAAATACGGCTGCAAAAGAAAAAATGACATTAGTTGAATTCAACTGAAACTTTCAGAAGTTTAATTAAAATAAATACTGTAATTCGTTTCCTTAGTACTTAAAGAAAATCATAAGATACACACACACACACATATACACACACACACACACACACACATAAGTTTGTTTTGTCACTTACACGCGTGACTTTTTTATGCTCTCAAATATATAGCCATAAATATCACTTAATATCGAATGCACTACACCTTGGGAATAACTCACACCCAAACAGAACTATAACTGATAAAAGTGTATCTGCCCATATTCTTGAATAGCCTCTTGAAGTCTTCAAGTCGTTAACTTTATGCATTTGTTATTTTGCAAGCCTACAGTGTTTTCACCTCCAGCACATCTAGTAATAACAGTTTATTCCCACAGATATTTAATTTACAACTCTTTCATAACCTAAGAAGTGCATCATTTTGCACTTAGCTTCCATTTACTGCTCCTATAAATAAATGCTTCATTTCCTCGTTCCTCTGTACTAGGGATCAAATCTCTTTCAAAATTAGATACGCTCAAATAACTATGCGAGTCCATTGCTTTATGTTTCCCCATTCTTCTTGCATTCATATACTACACAAAATATCTATAAAATATAGTACAGTAACCCCAGTCTTTTCATATAAATACAATCAAACTCTTTTTCTGGTTACTACAATTTTTTGCCATGCCCCAAGTAAACCTAATATGATTCATAATGATAAACACTAAATTTTCCACCTACCAATATACAGTATTCAACTATAAAATGTACAATATACTCTGATATGAAATGCATATACTTTTCCCATATCACTAGTTCTTAACCCGACATTCACAGCTATCTTATCACATGCAAGCATTTCCATACGCTCCTTGCATAATTGATTTATGTCACTCTTGGCCTAAAGAACATTTTCACAGGCAGGTCACTTTGTCCTTTTATAATCATACAGTCTTTAATCACCACATAGAAATAAACACACAACAAGAATTTACTGTAGTTCTTTATGATTATCTAAACAGCTTTCTCCTGAAAATGAGATTATTTACACTTGTCCTTTTGGGCGCACTCTCTTCGAATAAAATATCTGCCAATTTCCCAGTTCGGTTAGTAATTCCTTAATGCTCACTTCCGTACCAGATCACTTCACCAGTAATTATATCAATTCTGCTAGTAAACATTTCTTTCTGAGTGTCATACGCCATTCACAATCATTTTTCCGGTTATTATGATCAACACCCATTCTATCTATTCTTGAACCAGTAAACATCTATTTCCTGTCAGGTACATTCTATAAACAATGCACAGTCCTACAAACATACCTAGCCAGTAGTGTGGGTTTGGGGTTATAACGGCTCTGCCAAAAATATGGTCAACACCGCGCCAATACTGCGATCAAATATATGATTATATTCTGCAATTCATCATGGTGACAGAAACTTATTGCAAAATTAAAAGTACTTGTTATATTTTTATTAACAGTGCAAGCAGAATAGGAGAAACTATGTACAAGTTATTTTCGTTTCTGACGAATGAATCAAATTTTCTGTATCGATTTAGGAAAGAATGTATGGGGTTAAATATCCTGGAAAAAAGAATTGCACTAATATCCCGGAAGAAGGCTAAAACACGCAAAACATCATGGAGGAAGGGGAAAAAAGAGTCCTACAAAAATAATGGCACCACTTCGCACCCACTGGGAGCCGGCGCCACGAACTACGTATACATTGACCTGTCTGTTTGCCGGAGGATAAATAATTATCTTCCAAGAACCATCTTGAATAAGCATAGACCCATCTACATCCTAAAAAGCATCAGTTCTATCCTTCCTTTCAATGAACGATCTTTTCTTTTCCTGTTCTCTTTAAATCTTCCAAGATCAACATCATTTCCCCTTCTTTCCTTTTTCTTTTCCTTTTGCATCATATTTGCTTTCTATCAGTTACACTGTCTCAGTCGCCGTACTTTAGTCGCCATTTGGATAAATTAGTCATGCTACATTTCTTCTCTTTCACCAAATCCCTTACAAATATATATATATGTGTGTGTGTGTGTGTGTGTGTTTGTGCGTGTGTAACTGAATCACGAAAATATGGAACGTGATGAATATATAAATAAAGATAAAATCCACGAAGGAAACGGAAACACTGGAGGCTGCTAAGTAAAGGACGACAGACATTCGAAAGGCCTTGCAGCCCTCCAGTGCTTCCATTTCCTTCGTGGATTTTATCTTTATTTATATATAGTTTATATATATATATAGTTTATATATAAATATATATATATATATATATATATATATATATATATATATATATATATATATATTTTATACTGTATATATACATATACATATATAATTACAGATAAAATCCATGAAGGAAAGGGAAACCCTGGAGTGCTGCGAGGCCTTTCGACTGTCTGTCGTCTTTTACTTAGCAGCACTGGAAGGTATCTAGCGGAGATATTTATTCAGGAAAAGTTAAAAGCTTTCTAGGACTGCGGATACTTGACAATGAGGACTGTTAGTCCTAGAAAGCTTGTAACTTTTTCTGATTAATTCTCCGCTAGATACCATCCAGTTTGAATGAGGTCCTATCAGTAACTGTATTAATGCACAGAACAATTGTGTAAGTGATAAAGTTAATATATATATATATATATATATATATATATATATATATATATATATATGTGTGTGTGTGTGTGTGTGTGTGTGTGTGTGTGTATACACAGTATATATATATATATAATATACACACACACCTGACAACCCTCTTCCCTACCTTTTTGAATGAATGTCGAAAGGCCACTATATTTATATATGAAACGAGAAGCTAACTGACCACCATGAGCTTCGGCTCAAAGAATATATGAATAATACATTATTCACTAATCAGGGGAATGTTCATGAAATTATAACACGGACCATTTTTAGCAGCAAATTGCCACCACTGAAAATGACCACCATTTTTTAATGGTAAACAACTTTTTCTTAACAGCGTACGCAAGACCCTCACTGATAGACCCCCTGTCTGTACTATCACGGACTCTGTTGCGGTGTCATGTCTCTGCGCTTTTTTGTTAAAAAAAAAGAAAAAGAAAGTAACAAGTAAGTACTGTGTACATCCCACAGTTACTTATTCAAAGGCTTCTACGTGAAATGTTTTATGCAAATTTGAACTCAAAAGCGTCTTGCTTCATTCACTGGCACAACTTGTGGTGTAGAGAGAGAGAGAGAGAGAGAGAGAGAGAGAGAGAGAGAGAGAGAATCGTAATCATTCTATAATAAGCCTCGTAAATAGGTATGAAAGTATAACCAGTTTTTTCTTATAAGAGAATTTAACTCTTCGAAGATAAAATTACCTCATTCAAGCTGATTGCTTTCACATTTAATGAAGCGTTATTTAAAAAAAAAAAGTGTGATCATCTCCAACAGAGTGCCCATCAGTTATATATAACTATTACAAAAGCAATTCCTATGTTTTCATTATTTCTCAAAGTTTTTCACTGTCTCCATTTTCTTCTAACCTTGTTTGAATGACTGATCTGTGAGACTCACAGAGGCATTTTTGCAAATAAGGAAAATAAGAAAAATGTACAGGTATCGCCCGTAAGTTAATCCTTTAATGAGATATCTGGAAAAATTATGGAATTTAGAATATTACTCTTTTACAAGGTTCGGTCAGAGTGGCTGTCGGACATTTGAATATTACAGGGATCAGGAAAAATGGAAGCACGAAAACAGTTCTTTATCTTCGTAGAAGTGGGATAGTTACTATTTTATCTATCATAAGGTTTACAGTTCGATCATGATTTCTGTAAAAAATAAAAATGTAAATGTGACCGTTATATCTACCGAAAAAAAATGCAAGAGCCTACATGGAATACTTGGGAATGAACGTCTTACTGTAATTTGTCACCATCACACTTCAGCAGCAAGGGATTAAGGATTGAATTGAATGTAAATTTATAATTTAGGCCAAAGGCTAAGCACTAAGACCTGTGAGGTCATTCAGCGCTGAAACGGAAATTGACAGTAAAAGGTTTGAAAGGTGCAACAGGAGGAAAGCCCCGCAGTTGCACAATGAATCAATTGTTCGGAGAGGGTGGAAAATAAGATGGAAGAAAGAGAATGAGAGGAGGTACAGTAAAAGGAACGAAAGTGGTTGCAGCTATGGGCCGAAGGGACGCTGCAAAGAACCTTAAGTAATGCCTACAGTGCCACCGCATGGGGTGCACTGACGGCGCTACCCATGTACCGGGGAGCAAGGGATTAATGACGACTCTAATACTCATTGTTTGCCTCATAAACAATTTTCACACTTGGGAAGATAATTTTCACTATCGTGACCACTAAAATCTGATGCCAGATTTTGCCTTTGTGACTGACTGCTGACCACTAAAAGTGGCTCGTATGCGGCCTCCCACTAGAACTGTATAGTGGCAGACCACACTGGCGTGACCGATAAAATGACCTGGTCACCAATTTTTTTTGTGGTCGACCACAAAAAGTGGCTGGTATACGGCCTTCCATATAAACCTATGTATTCTATTTATAACTGTAATTGAGTGGTCATCACTTTTTTTGTGGTCGACTAGAGAAAAAATTCCCTTGGATGTAATTCCCACTCTCTTTTTATTTCTTCTCCGTTTTTCTTCTTTTCTTCGGGGCTCGGCAATGGTAAAAAAGGGGATAAAATCCCAGCATCCTGGCAAATTTTCGGCAGCCATTTTGACCAGAACTTGTAAATTAGCAATATTTTGAATTCTGTTCTTTTTCTTCCAGAGATCTCATTCAAACTCCGAGTTGCAGTTTCTTCCAGAGATCTCATTCAAACTCCAAGTTGCAGATTCCAGCTGATGCCTCACAAAGCCTTTGCAGTGGGTTTTTAATATTTCTTATGTAATTTCTCTTTTTAGCTGTGTTTGAAAAATGCCACCCACCAGGCTTGCATATGAATCGTTTAATCAAGAATGAGAAGAAAAATAATTGTGAAGCTGAAGAGCTTTTGAGAAATAAATAAAATTTTGGAATGGGGACTCGGAGAACACAAAACAAACCACAGATGGGAAATGACTTTCTATAATAATATTAAGTGTTTTTGTAATAAGTATATTACAAAAATTATGTTTTTGTAATAGTACTGTGTTGGAGATCACAGAACCTACTTTTCAATAAGTTTTCTTTAAAAATTAATCTATAAATGAAGTTTTTGAAAAATTTATGTTTAAAGTAAACATGTACGTGGTTATCTTGAATGAGGTCATGATGTAAGGAGGTTGTTAATGAGGAGTTGCACTGGTTATGGATGTAGGATAATTCATAAAAAATTATGCAGTTTATAGAATGAAGTAGTAATGTGTGTTTTTCTTTCTTTAGAAGAGTTAAGTTCCCTTAAATGAATTGGTTTAAACCGACTTATGAGGTTGTGCCAGTGAATGAGGTAGAAGCCTTTTGATTTCTTCAAAACTGAATAAAGCGTTCCACGCGTAAGTCTTTGACTAACTTTGGGATGAACCCAGTTCTCTTTTTAAATGTCTGTTCTTTCTATGTAATCACAAAACAGACACGTGCAGCCTCCATATAATCCACGATAACACCGAGAAGCGGTCCATGAGTGGCAGGGGTTCGTGTGGGGTCAAGCTAGTCAAAACCTACCCAGTCTATCACAAATAAAGATGACCCAGGCCACAGCAACCTCAGAAAGCAGAGGCTTCGTCATACCGTCACATCACTATTGAATGTTATAGGATTTTAGTCCTGTGTAGCCTTCTAAGTCCAATACAAAGTATCCCTGGCCAGGACGAGAATATCTGACACCTGGCGCAGTTATCTAAAACCTACTTCATCGATAATTAAAGTAATACGAGATGGGAAACCTTACACTGCGAACATGTGCGTATCTTCTACGGAGAGATTGCAGTTTTCCGGTTCGTTCCCTCCGCATCAAACCTTTATTCTAATGTTCACGTGCTAACGACGATTCAGTTACTGTACAACTTATGAAAGTGAAAGGTTTTTTCTAAATTGTTTCCGGGAGGGCAAAAGATCTACTTCAGTCACTTGAGAGAGGACGAGAAACAGAATACGTTACAGAATTGAGAAACAGAATGTGTTGCAGATTTGTTACATTCGATTGAGACAACTACTTCTTGATAAAGGACTTATACATCTTGAGAAAAGACTTACAGGTCTCCGTCACTACACAATGTGGTATTTCATAAACGACTAAAGATTTGATAGCATTCAGTCATTGTTCATATACAAGTACGTCCATATCATGAATGAAATAATTAATAATCTTTTCTTCAACGAACAGCAACATTTAAATATGAAGCTGAAAACACACAGAAAATTAAGATAAAAAATATCACAACTACTCTAAGATTTATCATTATTTACATTACTGTAAATACTGTGCACATTTGGGTAAACGACGAGGACATTCAGCGTAGTAAAATATCTATTCATGCGTGATCAGCACAATTCTAACAGTAATATGAAACCTTTTGGCTACTCCGCTGTAGAAAGAAATGACACAAATTGAAGTCTGTTTGACTTTCAGCATCGTTATAAAATGCAGCATAATTTATCGTACTATAAACCCGCTCAATGATTGCTAGTACTGTACAGGCTGCTCTAACAATCAGTGTCTTTGAAATCATTGGAATACAACGCTCATTTCAAGGCTCAATCCAATACTCTTCCCTCTCTCTCTCTCTCTCTCTCTCTTCACTTTATAAGAGGATAGTAGTTCAGAATTAACGTTGTTGCATAATGTAAACTTCTATAATGTAAGTTTCTCAATAAAATCAAAACTGAATTCTTCAGAAGGACCATTACAAGATTATTATTACGGGACTTTCCCCTTGAAATTCTATCAGGTTTTTTTAATTGACTTTGCGGTTAAAATTGTGGGATCCATGTAATAACAAATTATCAGTTTTACAGCAAGTAAATTGTGACTATTCAGTACTGAAGCATTCAAGAAGAGTTTGTAAATAGGCATTGACTACTCAAAGGGTATATTTACTTTGTGTGTCAAGAACAGTTTACTAAACGAGGCTACAGAAAAAATTACACATGGAAAGGAGAGAGAGGAAGCGTAAGGAACGTTGGGAGGAGAAAGATTACAAAGAGACGAGAGGTCAAAACAATTAAGACTTTTCATGATGAGAAAGTCGACGATCAAAGAAAATACAAAAAAAATAAAGAGAAATGACAGTAAATTAGTGAAAAATTATTGACATTGATATCAGTATTTTGCTGTTCTACTGTTTTCATAATTAGGCAGAGAGTTTTCTGTTACACATTTCCTTGAAAATAAAAAGTTAATAATGGCTCCAGATATTTTACAACGATTTTTTAAAATAATGAGAATAAGTCATATCTTTTTAAAATAAAATCCATGTATTTCTAGATTTATCAAATATACCCAGAGAACTAGATGCAACGATCTCGGAAGTACTTTAAAATCTAAAAAGAAACCTGTGAACAATCTGCTGAACAGATGATACCTTAACTTGCAATACAGACATTTAAACAAGTGACTGCATTCAGAGAGTTCAGGGATACTACCGGAGGTACCGCAGTATCATCAGTCATGTTTATATATTAATCTATATTTAAGTCTTTTGGCGCTCATTTTTCTTTACAGGTAAGGCAGCGGCACAATTACATAATTATGTGCTTTTAAAACGACTCGCTTTCAGTCGGATATTTTACACCTTCTAGCTAAAATAAATAAATGAATAAATACCATTATTAATGAATATGAATGAACATGGAAATATGTATAAACTTTTAAGGTGCTGCTGAACTGATTTACTGAAAAATGTCTGTGTTAATATTCAGTTGATCCAATATTTTAAAGTGGCTGAAACACATACAATTACCCTGACAAATTTCAGCCAAAATCGTTATGAGCACCCACAGAATACATTAAAGTGGTTTCATGTGCATATCTTTGTCGACAAACTATGCGCCAAGTAGTCAATACTTATGGCGAAAATAAGGCGACTGGACAGGTACCAACGTTTTCTATGTGACTGTAAGCCCTAGAAAAATTATTTATCCCTAGCCACAGAGAGAGAGAGAGAGAGAGAGAGAGAGAGAGAGAGAGAGAGAGAGAGAGAGAGAGAGAGAGAGAGAGAGGAGTCTGTAAGCCTTAGAAAAATGATTTTTAAAGGAGAGAGAGAGAGAGAGAGAGAGAGAGAGAGAGAGAGAGAGAGAGAGAGAGAGAGAGAGAGCTGTAAGCCTTAGAAAAATGATTTACCCCCAGCTAGAGAGAGAGAGAGAGAGAGAGAGAGAGAGAGAGTCTGAGAAGAAAGCCTTAGAAAAATTATTTACCCCAGCTAGAGAGAGAGAGAGAGAGACTCTGAAAGCTTAGAAAAATTATTTACCCCCAGCTAGAGAGAGAGAGAGAGAGAGAGAGAGAGAGAGAGAGAGAGAGAGAGAGTCTGAAAGCTTAGAAAAATGATTTACCCCAGCAGAGAGAGAGAGAGAGAGAGAGAGAGAGAGAGAGAGAGAGAGAGTGTACATCAGGTCCAAATACAACTAGGAAATCATATTTTAAAAATTTCACGCCTGATATATGGATTAAGGTAATTTGTACTTCTCGCTCTTCCTGCTTCTATTCACTTTGAAATTAAACCCTTTAGATATGACAACGAATTAAAGGAAGACGCGTATGTCCACGTTTCTTTATCACTTCCTCCGCTTCCGGTTAAACGTCTCTCAGGCAAAGGAATCAAAGAGAGCTTTGTGAATGTGGCTGTCCCGAACGTGCTTTGAGAGTTCAGTGTTTTTTCGAAGGTCTGAACGTGACTGCAAGAACCTTTGCCTTGTGGTTAGAAAAGGATTAGGCAAGACGAAAGGAATAACTGTTAACAAATTTTCTAAGCCAATGAAGATTTTAATCAGGATGATTTAATATATATATATATATATATATATATATATATATATATATATATATATTATATTATATTATATTATATTACGTTACTGTTAGAATATATATGTATATATATATATATATATATATATATATATATATATATATATATATATATATAATATATATTTAATATATATGTGTGTAATATACATACATTACATAATTTATATACATAATATATATTCAATTATTATGCATGTGTGGACCTTGCAGTGTTATTGGTAGCGTTCTCGCTTACCAAGCAAGTGGGGCCTGGTTTGTAATTGTAATTGTCCGCTTATCCACTATGTCTCATAGTACAGCCTTTATACACGCAAATTTTTGCTGTTTACTAATGCGGTACTGTTGTATACCAGTGGTCTAGGCTAGCCATCTACTTCCAAGTCATCTAGGCTGTTGCTACTCTCTCTCTCCTATTACTGGCCCTTGGTACCTTCTTTATGGTCCAGAATGTACCCAAGGAAACAGAAAAATTGTACTATCTCTTCAAAAGCCTGCCCTTCCACCACAACTTGCGTTCCTCCTCACTCTTTCCCCGACTGCTCTTCTTATACATCTCAGCCATAGCCAATCTCATATATTTTGCAGCCCTGTGAATCTCTTGTCAGCTTTTGATACCATCTGTTACATTCGATACATAGTATTGAGTTCACCCACATATCTCTCCAGCAGCATCCATGACCAGTTTCCTGATTGTACTTTTTCTCTGCTTCCTTTCCAGTCGCTATAGTGCTATTTTACTGACTTGTATATTCCACTTGTATATTCCTCCTCCTAATAGTTTAAAAATTTCTGCAATCTCTTGCTTTGACTCTACTCTTATTTATTTGTAAACTGCAAATAGCAGCTCATCTATGTACATCTTTGTAGCTTCCTCCATTACTTACATAAGATGGAGTGTAAAGCAAAGTCCTCTTGTTAAAAGAAAACTGTTTAAAAACTTGTGGATCATTTTAATACCACTTTTGCAGAACATTTATATCTAAATTGTTTTCCTGCCTTAGATATAATAGTCAGCAATGAGGAGCAACAGTGGAAAGCACTAACTAGAAAAGGCATTTTTAATTTTTAAGACCCTTTAACCTCTGATCCACCCTCGCTAAAGCTACTGGCTTCCTGGCCCTCATTTAGAACTGCCGCTGGCATCACACTCCTGAGGTTTATCGCAAGTTTCTAAATTTAGAAGTTTGGGATAATCATTTTGAAACATTTCACTCAGAGATTCCTTCCGGATGCTTCTCAAAGAAAGGTGTTGCTAAAGTAGAATTTCGATTGTATACGAAGAAGTAATGCACACGCGATATCTAAATATATTTTCCTTTCATCATAGAATTCATCTACATGGCTTATGTTATCAGGGTTTCTAAGAACTAGTATGTAATTGCAAGAATACTTTGAGCGTTCCAGTGGCCGTAAAGCACTTCTGCATCAGTCATACGCCTATTTTTCAAATAATGAAAAATAAATAATGATGAAATTGAAAAATATATCAATTTTCAATGTATGAATAAACTACGAACCATTAAATCCAAGTTTATGATCATCCATGTTTGGTCTGTATACTTTTGCCATGACACGCTTACCATATCACGAAATTTGTCAAGATAATTCATCTCATTCAAACAAAATGAATTAGAATCAGGGTTGTTCTACTGTTTTATACACTTTAAAAACTAATTACTGTTATAAGATTTAGCTGCAAGCTACAGATATTTAGGCTCTGGCTTCTCGTAGTGTTTTGTTCTTCTTGGAACGAGTCACTTACATCAGCATAATGATTCTCATTTTAAAGGTCATCTTTATGGTTACACGCTAACCTTTCGAGATATTGTATATAGTACAGTATATTAGTCGGCCCATTCTTGAAAACATTATGCAGATAGTTTGGTTCACTACCTCGTTATGGAATCATTTCTGTAATGATGCTAACTATATTTGCACACTGCAACAATGGCAGTACTTCAGCACCTGCAAAACATTTTTCAACAAGCAACTCAAAGAGCATACGGTATTAACTATTGTATATATCTGTCCTGTAAGTTTATATTCAATACACTGTAAAGATGCCTAGATGAGTAGCGTCCCGAAAAAAGATTTGCTACTACAAGAAAAGAAACTGCATTACCGGATTTCCCGCCTCAAAGTTGCATAAGTACTGGTATCTAACTTCTTACGTATGATTTTAAAAGTTTTAGCTTTTATCGAGTCCTAGCCACATGTGTGTATATCTGACACTACCATGAAATCCACCACAACATGAGGTTAGCTACACCTACTGCAAACATTTACACATTAAATACTTCAGAAATAAGCATCACCATAACTTACCAAATAAACCGTAATAAATATTTTAAATAGAATATGCCAATGGTTCATAAATCGAAATAACCATAAAATACCAACAAATTAATAGGAATTCATAAAAACACAATTCTGCGTAGCTCAAAACAATGAAAGCAGAAAAACAACTCGAGAACAAAGATGGCAATTAATCATAACCTACCTTTGTTCCTTTGCATGTTCTGGTGCGGGTGCAAGGTCTCTTTTGTCACTGTCACTAGAGTCAGACTTTTCATCCCCGATTTCACACACGGCGCACACTGTGAACCTGCTGTTTGCGATCTTATCATCAGCATGCTGACTGGGACATTGTTCAGTGTTATCGCTGTCCAATTTGGCACTTTTAACCAATGCACTCTGCGGAGAGTCACCACTTGTACTGACTTCAGATTCAATTTTGGTAACTCTAGGCTTTGTGGTACGAATCTTGTCAAATTCTTTAATTACTTCCCCATAGAGCTTTTCTGATATCGACTGCCTTACAGGGCCTCTTGACGTTCTCGGATTTATATTTCTCTCCATGACTAAAGTGTCATTAGAATTTTGGTCATTATGTGAACGAATAATGGGTAAATCATTATTCAAATCTGGCTCGTTAGAAGAATTATTCTTTTGGTCCAGAGTCGAGATTCTGTCGGGAACGGTACTTGTTTCTTTGGCAGCCAAATTACCTGAATCAGAAACAGCGCCAGTACTCACATTTTCTTTCGCCGTAACCGAAGAAGACACGTCCGTGCACGCCGCAGGCGCATTATCTTGGTGTAGTTCATTCTCATTATTTTTCTCAAGAACTTCTGTACTTTCTGATAACTCTGGCTCTGGACTCTTCCTTTTAGATTTCGAAGATTTGTCCAGCTTACTAATTCTAAAGGAGGCAAACCTCTGAACAAACCCAGAAGGCTTCTTCTCAGGACTCGTTCTCCTGTCTGAATTATGTCTTTTTTCCAGGCCACCTTTCTTGTCGGGAGCTAGGCCATTTTCTGGCGATAATTTGCTGCTATCTGTGGAATATCGTTTTTCTGGGCTTAATCTCCTGATAAAACTTGGCCGTTTGGTTGGAAATGACTTTTTGTCGACACTTTGACTATTCTCGGACGTCGGATTGCGAAGGATACTGTCACCATCTAAAGCCTTTGGTTTCTTTTCTGGGCTTTGTGTGGCACTTGAGTTTGTGCTCTCAGAATCAGAATCTTGTTTGGCACTTTTCGACGAATGGCCAGATAGTTTTTTAGCCCAGCCAAATACTTTGGGCATTTTGCCAGTGTTTTATGATGATCAGTTCGTGAAAGTATAATGACACGAGAAAATAATTTAAGATATTTCGTAGTTTCTTACTTGCCCTAATGTCTTTTTGTTTTGAATGCACTAGAAATCACCTGGTCCTAATTCGCTAAATGAACTCAGCCTCGTTCACTGAAAAACACGTAACTGAAGGAAACGTTTGTAGTTACCAAACAAATCTCAGTTCATCATCAGCAATAAATTATCAGATCAGGCATTCTGCCCGTCTGGTTTCTTCCAAGATGCTCATCACTACTCAAGTCAGTAATGAGGGCGGAGTTAGTTAGGCAATAATCCGAACAACAATGGCCCGTCTGAACTAACCCAGAACGGAGCAAGATCGGTTACAGCACCAGTGCACAAATACTCAAACACTATACTTGCTGGAAGCTCTGGATAAAAAATGTATTTGAAACTGATCGCTTCCCTGTGGAGATACTTTTTTGACACGGTGTGGGTTGATGATCCTTGTTGTGAAGCCAGTCTGTGACTTACAATAATTAATCAAACGCCTTGGTATCCGTCGGACCTCTGAAGAATATCGGTAAAATAATCGTGGTGTTTCTAAGATGAAGCGGAATCAGGAACAGATGTCAAGAACTCACAGAGGAATTTGAAAGCATTCATGATCACACCTGCAAAGAAAAAAAAATTAGTTCTTTTGAAAGGACCATATTGGCACCGTTAAGTGAAAAGCTAATCATTAATAAACGTTTTACTGCCTCATATGGTATTTTTAGTAAAATTATCATTAGTATGACTGAATGTCAATTGTTCTACATATCGTAAAAGAATGTAATTTAAACCCAGACACATAGATGAACAAAACTATAATTGTTGTACTGTTGAGAAATATGGTTGCTGAGAATGCCATCAGATACAAAAATTATGACCACATGACCAAATGCAACACTAGTATATGTTTTAACGAAGCTATGCTTAATATTAATAAGACTGTATAAATTTTGCGCTAGTGGAAGTCGTACCTACATCTGTGTCAGTACGAATGTTGGACCAATTTACAGCTAAAGCGCTCTTGTTTTCTTTCTGCCTCAGTATTAACACTATGAGCAAGCAGACACTTGAAGATTTCTCAATCAGTTGACAGTTTCAAAAACAAGAATTGAATATTAACCTTTCCTGATAACACTGGAGTATTTTAATGGAAAAAAGGCAGAGTAAAGGTCATTTAATAAACTGAAGAGTTTACGTTTTCTCTCTTGTTAGGTAAATACCATGAAGTATAATGCTCAACATCAAGAAGGGAACAGCTGTGACTGGGTGAGAGAGATTAATTGCAGCGAGCAAAGAAAGCATTGCTTCATCTCAAATTAAGAACTTCGTGTGAACATTCGAAGTGCGAGAAAAGCTATGCCGTCTTGAGTGGTTAGAACACAGTTTATTTTGCACGGATAATAAGTCATTTGTCTTTTACTGGCCTGAGAAAATTCAGTCGAAGTCATCAGCTTTTTCTATAATGTCCATGCATGAAACAAACAGAATAACAAGTAAAATAAGTGCCGAAGTTTCTTCGGCGCAATCGAGTTTTCTGTACAGCAGCTACAGCGTATAATCAAGGTCACCGAAAATAGATCTATCTTTCGGTGGTCTCGGTATAATGCTGTATGAGCCGCACACCATGAAACTTTAACCAAGTCCCGGTGGTGGCCTATGCTACATCGTTGCCAGAGGCACGATTATGGCTAACTTTAACCTTAAATAAAATAAAAACTACTGAGGCTAGAAGGCTGTAATTTGGTATGTTTGATGACTGAAGGGTGGATGATCAACATACCAATTTCCAACCCTCTATCCTCAGTAGTTATTAAGATCTGGGGGCGGATAGAAAAAGTGCGGAGAGAAAAACGTGCGGACAGAATAAAGTGCGGACGGACAGACGAAGCCCGCACAATAGTTTCCTTTTACAGAAAACTAAAAAGTCAAAATATTATTGAATTCCATAAGATGAATGTACAGAAGCTCTTAAAAACCAAGTTGTCAAATATTGCCATAAAAAGATTCAGTCCTTAAATAAGGTATTTTACAGTGTCCAATAAAGTTCAGAATCGAAATATATTCAGTTTTATATTTTCAAACTTTTATAAGAACAATAATTTTGGTTTTGTGAGCAACCCTTATTGGCAATTACCCAGGCGTGACCAGCACACTAATTATATATATAGTAATTATAAATAAAATTTCATACATAAGTTAGTACTGTTACATACTGTACCAATATCGAAAGAAAGCTTAACTTTTAAAGGCGAAGTCTAGAGAAGGTTTAGGAATCAGAAAAGATCGCTTTAAGAATCCTAAGATGGCTTTGGTAAACATGTACTGATATCGACAGAGAAATGCAAAAACACTTTGCTATTGATAGATGCCTTTATGGATCCGGAAAGATTACGTATCAAAATATGAAGAAAGCACTGTTTATGGATCCGGAAAGATGACAACAAAATATAACGAAAGCACTGTTTATGGATCCAGAAAGATGACGTAACAAAATATGATGAAAGTACTGTTTTTTGGCTCCGGAATGATTATGTAACAAAATATGATGAAAGCATTTTTTTGGATCCTGAAAGATTACGCAACAAAACATAATGAAAGCACTCTTTTTGGATCCAGAAAGATTACGTAACAAAACATAATGAAAGCACTGTTTTTGGATCCAGAAAGATTATGTAGCAAAATATAATGAAAGCACTGTTTTTGGATCCGGAAAGATTACGTAACAAAATATAATGAAAGTACTGTTTTTGGATCCTGAAAGATCACGTAACAAAATATAATGAAAGCACTTTTTGGATCCTGAAAGATTACGTAACAAAATAATTTATAATAAAAGCACTGTTTTTGGATCCTGAAAGACTACGTAACAAAATATAATGAAAGCACTGAAAAACTGCTTTTGGATCCTGAAAGATTACATAACAAAATCTAATGAAAGCACTGAAAAACTCACTGATATCATAGGAAAAGGAGTAACAGGGAGATGGCTATATAAAGTCGAGTGTTGATTTCTTATAATTTCTAGTAATTTTATATTGAATATATAGAATTTTGGCCAAAGGCCAAGCACTGGGACCTATGAGGTCATTCAACGCTGAAACGGAAATTGACAGTAAAAGTTGTGAAAGGTGTAACTGGAGGAAACCCTCTCAGTTGCACTATGAATATCAACTGTTAGGGGAAGGTGGAAAGTAAGATGGAAGAGAATATGAAAGGAAGTACAGTAAAAGGAACAAAACGGTTGCAGCTAGGGGCCGAAGGCACGCTGCAAAGACCTTAAGTAATGCCTACAGGCACTACCCTCCCCTTTTAAAGAGGATTAATTTCTATATGTCCAAACTTAGAGAATGTTAAATTTCTATTTCTTAACATAGTGAAGGTTTTACGCTTATGTTTCTAAACAAAACGTCCAGTGCCTAGGTTTTCTACTGAGGTTAATTTTTTGTTTTTAAACCCTGAAGAAATTTAATTTGTAATGTTCCTAAACAGAAACAATAAAATTGTTATACACGTAACAATTTATATTTCTAAAGACATAGAAGACTTATGATTAATTTTTTGTTACTAAATAAAGAATTTTCAGTTTTCTTTCCAAACACAGACATTGTAAGTATTTTTTATTCTCAACATAAAAGGGTTAAATTTTAAGGTTTTCTAAGCTTAGATAATGTTCCTTTCTATTAAGATAGAAGGTTAAATTTATGTTCCTTATACTGGGAAGATTAAATATGAGTTCTTACACTTAGATTAAATTAAAACTCCTAATTAAAATTCCTAATTATGCAGCACGTTAAATCTTCTATTCTAAACACAGAGCAAGAGGATGAGCTACAAGATCTTGGAAGGAACGCAGAGACAGAGGCTTCTGTGAGGCGTTCCTCCTACCTGAACAGGTTAATCCGGAGGTCTCAGGATCGGTATCGACTTACAACCTGAATGCTGATTCTCCTTCCCAACCACGAAAGGAAAAACTTGATCGATAGGGGCATGATAGTTAAGGCTACAGTGGAGAGAAAACACTGACTGATTGACTTAATGCTAAAAACTGATGTCAGAGCATCTGTTGTTGTCGTCGCCTGAAATTCATTATTTGCTAAAATAATCAATTTTTATACTTGTTAGTTTCTCGAGAAACCTTACGAGAGAGAGAGAGAGAGAGAGAGAGAGAGAGAGAGAGAGAGAGAGAGAGAGAGAGAGAGAGAGAGAGAGAGAGAGACCCGTTGTATCATAGTCCTACTGCCTTGTCACACTGTACTTGCGACATATACAAATAAAAAACTCTTGCCCTGTTCCTTTTATTTATTTTTCTTTTGTCTTGGATAGTTTTGTGTTAAAGGTTCTTTGGCGAAATTGCTTTACGATTTTATAAGTTTACGCATTATTGTACGGTGGAAATGGGTCTACTCGTTAAAATAATACACCAGTGAAACTTCCTCAAATATAGACAATACTCAGTCGCATAAAAAGTATACGTGTAAACATGTTCTCTTAAATACCACAGATACCAAAGGAAGATCACGGGCCTTTGGGGGAGAAAGAAAAATGCAAAGAATCCTTCCCAATTTAGGGGCAGGGGAATAAAAATAAGCTGTCAAAGCAACTGGCTTTAAAACCTACAATTTTCTCATATCAACCAAGTGAGAGGCAAGACCAGAGACTGTCACGTGACCACAGAAAAGAGACGGATTAGGAATAACAACTTTCAAGATGAGCACACAAAGTGCAGTAATCCTTATTTCAACGAGGTCGAGAGACCAGCTTTTGACAGGGACGCCCTATTCTTGAGCACCTTAGGTTATTAAAGACAGCAGTGTCTTCAGAGACTCCTCAAAATGAAGCGACTTTTCAGAAACGTGAACTGGGCTCTGTTCAGAGAAAGCAAGTCTTTTATTCATCTGAACAATCTATTTTCAAATTAAACTATTGCAATGTCTAGACATCCCAGCCACTAAAATATACGTGCTTACAACGTTCTAAAACCCTCGACTAAACATTTCTATTCAGTATTAAACAAAAAAAAAAAAAAAAAAGGATTGAATTTCAGTATCCTCTCATAGGCGACGAGGAACCTGAAGGAGTGCTGAAAGTGCAATATGAAAGAATTTTTTCTTGGAAGCGCAGAACTAACTGTACGAGGTTCTCTATGCTCCAGTAGAAGAACCATTAGGAAGTAATGTTGTCTCACTTGCTTTAATGATGACACTAACAAGCATCTTCTGCCAAATTATTTGGGGCTTAGCCGAGCAAATTTTTATGACATATGGTCAATTGCTCTTACTCCTCACTTCATGTGTAAAGTCCTTAAACCATTATTTAATTGTCATTCAGTGAGACGTGATCTTTTCATTTTCTTTCAGATAATCAATATTGAATCTAACAAACTCCCTTGAAAATTATAGGGAATCGCTACACCAGGTTTCATGATGTATTCCAGCAGCATCACTGCCACGTTCCTTATTTGTTTACTCCATTTCTTATTTTGTACAGTTGCCTGTGAAATTTCTTTATAGTTTAACTTTTTCAATTAGAAGAGTGCAAAGTGTGCTCACGACTTTCACTCAAGAGACCTACATAGAGAAGTTGGTCTCCTTCCCTGCTTTTCTTAACTTTTATATTAATGGTCTACACAACTTATTTTTTTTTTTTTATTAAACAGCATGTCGAAAAGTCCATTCTTCACAGACAACTTTCTTCTTTTACAAGAATACTGTTCATCTCGTTAATTCTTATGATTTTTTGTTTATCACAACAACCTATTTGGGATAGACACGAGGATATCAAATGTACCGAAATTTTTACGTGGTTCTCTAATAGTTTAAAAAAGTTGTTGACAATAATCAGGCTATCTTTATCTGTCAGTTAGGAGATAAATCTAACATCTTGATGTCTTCTTAAATGTCTACAGATAATTCTCTCCTTAGAAGTTTCTCAAGTTTTTGTTAATTAAGACCAGTTTGTTTCTGTATCAGCCATTTTAACTTACCAACAGTTTTCTTGATAGATTGGATACAACTTTTCATGTCACGTGCAGCCAGTCTTACATGTAATATTGGCAATTCCCGCGGTTGAAAAATGTCTTGTTTATTCCTTATTGTAAACATTAAATGGGATATAATTTCTAGAGGCTTTATAGTTTGTCAATATCTCTTCAGAGGGATCATGTCAACAGTCTTGCTTCACTTTCTCACTTGCGTTGTGTGGAATTTGTAAATATGTCTCCAGTATTAATCCAACCCCTCTACCTCTTGACTTCTGAAACCTAAAACTCCTTATCAAGGGCTAACCTCTACAGTCATAAGAGCCTTCATAGTGAGGTATAAGCAGCCTGTCATCACACATTAGAGTTGACAGGATGACTATCCTTCCAAGAAAACTGGAAAATACTTTGCTTTCATCATTATTTCATATATATATTATAGTATATATATATATATATATCTTATATATATATATATATATAGAGAGAGAGAGAGAGAGAGAGAGAGAGAGAGAGAGAGAGAGAGAGAGAGAGAGAGAGAGAGAGCTAAAAATCCTAGATCCAAAGAAATCAAATTGTACTGATGAAGGAGAACAGTGCCCGTTAAATATCACCTCCGCAGACGGATGGGTCTTATACAAAGAGGACATTTACAATACCCAACAGATACTGTTTTGGTATTTACCCGAGGCCAGAGTTAATTTTGATGTAAGAGGACACCTGGTCCCTCTACATCTAAAAGAAGGGAGATAAGTCACGGATTGTTACTGGGTGCCTGTAATAACAATTATGCTTATCCGTCTAAGCATCTTACGAATGTAGCCTTACATATGCGTAGAATTCGCATTAGTTTAAGTCACGCGTGTATTGGGTATGCATACCTACGTACTACCTTATTTGCGTGAAAATTCGTGCAGGAAGTCGTGTAGAAAAGGAGCGGGGGTGAGAACGAGAGAGTTTTAGTCAATAATGATGACTGATGTAAACTTAAGAGCCAAATCCACTGATTTACAATAAGTAAAAAAATTTGTCGACAGTTTAAACTACCATTTCCTTGGGTTACATTTTGATTTACATTTATGTCCCTAATACGCAATATATTCAGTTTCCAATTGTCACGTTTTCAGGACAACATAATGAGCCTATTTATTTAGTGAATTTGATGTGAACTCTTCTTAAGAATGAGACACATGTATTTCGATGGTCGGAACGCTTATCTGTTGCTTGTTTTCGAATTAGAATGTCTTTCTTGTTCTTCCTGACCTGGTTTCCATCCTTCTTCCTTTAGAGGAACTACTATTATTATTATTAAAGTAGTTTAACCAGACCACTGAGCTGACTTTCAGCTCTCATAGGGCTGGCCCGAAGGATCAGATTAAAATACTAGGCCCAGGCCTGAGGCCAAGCGCTGGGACCCAATAGATCATTCGGTACAATGATGAATGAATTAAAATGAAATTAAAAACTGCATATAGGCACATCCTCTCATACTGAAACACATACATTCAACAAATACATTTACTCAGACTTCCTTACATACATACTAAAAAGGTATATTAAAATTCAGAATATAAATTAAGCAACATTTGAAAATTTTGCCCCTTTTTAACTCTGCTCCTTATGAAAACTATCTCTGATAACAGATCATTGTGCACAATATAACCCAAGCTTAACTCAATGCGCCTCTCTAAAGCATGACCTATATAGCTCATATAAATACAAATCATCTGCCTTGCCCTAAAATAAAAAAAATAAAAAAAATTAGGCGAAATTATACCTAGTAAATCTTATATAATCTATAAAAAGAAGCAAATTTCAAAGCAGACGCCATAAAGCATGAAGCATTATCAAGAAAAACAAAAAGAACCTGTAACATCACTTCTAATTGCGAGCGTCTGGCATCACAAGAAATTGCTTGACAACACAATGGAGAAAAAGGCAATATGTTCCACCAGCCCAATTTCCCGGGGTATCTTCCTCATCAGGTGATTCATAAAGTTGCTTTTTACGTTTTTTGGATGATCCTTGACCTTGATTTAAAATTGTGACGCACACATTTTTCAAGGTGAAACAATTGAGCAGTATTCAGTATTCCACAACCTGTAAGATATCAATTAAGAATCTCACCAAATCTTTGGTATAACATTACAGTAGAAATGACCTCAATAGCCAAGTTTATAGGCCATACCTTGAACAATTTCCGGTCTTAATTTCAACTCAGAAGGTATTCAACATTAAACCCTAAACACTGAAACTCTATATACTTACTAATACCCCGAGCACTCACTATCTTTGTGACGTCAGTCATTTTATGAATATCAGATAAGGAATTTTGGGGGCGTCACCTATTGATTTTTGGCCTAATCAGCTACTGGCATTTCTCGTTGAGTGAGGTTGTGTGACACAGATTGAGACTACATGCATTAAACGAGTGTATAAATTACAGCCAGCGACCGTAACCTTTTACCGTAAGCAACAAATTATGCAATAACTGGCGTTTCCTAACTAGATATGAAGGTTTGTCACAGTCACACCTATCCAACATCCGGTGTGTGTGTGTGTGTGTGTTTGTTTGTTTGAGAGAGAGAGAGAGAGAGAGAGAGAGAGAGAGAGAGAGAGAGAGAGAGAGAGAGAGAGAGAGAGAGAGAGTTTGATACAGGAGCTTCGTTGTTTTTAACACTATTTGCACTTAACGTATTTTGATTTAGCGCTTTCAGGCAATGTAATTACGTTGAGAATAAACAAATCAAAAGTCCATTCCACTGTCTGAAGCCAAGAAAAATAATACGGCTAATAAAAGAGGGCTGTTTCACTACTTAAGCATGTCAGTCTTCTATGACCAAGGGTTTTCAGTTTACATCGTGCAATTAGAATATAAAATGCAACTAAAATTCGAATATAAAATACAACTAAAATTAGAATATAGATATATCTAAAATTCAAATATAAAATACAACTAAAATTCGAATATAAGATACAACTATAATTAGAATATAAAATGCAACTATAATTAGAATATAAAATGCAACTATAAATAGAGTATAAAATACAAGCGAATGAATTCCTCCTGACATCTCTCCCTGACTGCAGTTCCTCCTTCCTTTCGAACCCTTTAATAACGGAGCAACGGGACATTTTCCACCCACTTGTCAGAACGACCTCCCATTTCAGGTGTTTGCATCGCCTTGTGATGATTAATTACGCTCTCAAAAACAGACTAATGATACCACAGAGTTTACGACCTGACGTCATAGATGTCTGACTGAGTTTCCAAAAATATCTAACCCCATCGACATCCTCAACTGATCAAATCGTCTTTCATTGGATTCTCGTAAGTGGAAAGAAACCAAGGAAAAACATTTTGAGGGTCTTAAAATACTTATAAGTGCCATGTAATTCCTTCTAAGGAACCGTACGTTGATGCTCAAGTTTAATGGCTCTTTACAACATCTATAAATCTTTGCACTTTTATACTGGTTTTATCCGAGTTCTACCGGTTATTTAGGATGACTGATACAAAGATACGCTTTTACCACGCATTTAATGATGTTTGTTCTCTGATAAGTAAATACTGAGGCCAAAATTAAAATCTGAACATCCTAACAGTACGTCCTGAGAGAGAGAGAGAGAGAGAGAGAGAGAGAGAGAGAGAGAGAGAGAGAGAGAGAGAGAGAGAGATTTAAAACTTCTACTTTACTGAGTAAATGTTCACGCTATACTTAGGGGAAAGCAGGTAAAAAGTTCATTGCGTGACTTTACTTCAGATGGCTGGATTATGTGAGCCTTGATATTTTCCCAGTGACGTGAACACCGGGATTCTTTACACAGCCTAACACTAATCACCGATCGAAACTCAGAGAGGCTTGACTGCGCCTATGTGAAAGTAACTGTGTTCTTGGTAAATTTCAGATGCAAAGTATTTATTGTAACGAGTTCCACTACCATATCACACTAAGTTACCTGTCTTCTAAATTTCTTTTGTGTATGATCTACGAATTCCTGATAACTTTTTAACGTCTATATCTATAAAACTATGATACGTCTATATCTATAAATACAAATATATGTGTTGTTGTATATATATATATATATATATATATATATATATATATATATATATATATATATATATATATATATATATATATATATATATATATATATATAAGTGAAACTGAACATGTTTGTTTCATAGATGATCTAAATAAATATATGTAATAAATTAACAAGTGAAGAAAGAAGCAAACGCATATATACATTAACGAAAATTACATAAATAAATAAAGAAAAATAAGCTCGTGTATTCTTAAACAAGTATGTTTATACATATCTTTCTCACACTTTCAAAAAAAAAAATATATATATATAACATATAATATACAGTACATATAACACACAATATATAATATACATATAACATATAATAATATATATTATAAATATGTATTATATATAATGTATAAAACAGCTGTATAAATATTTATTAGCGATTATATACTCTAAAATTATTTCCATTTGAACATTACTTTGATAAAAAAAATTTTGATATTATTTTTTAGACAAATTTACGTTAAAGTGTTCAAATTGTTCTTATAAACATTATGACTCATGAGAATATCAGTTTACTTCAAATTATAAATCGTTCTTATGAACATTATACATCAATAGGATATCAGTTTACTTCGAATTATAAGTCTTAAACTTCAGGAAAATAACCAACCATAATTTTCCAAAAGTTGGCTGTGCATTAGTGGTCTTGAATCAATAGTATATTTGTAATAATCATTATAACCATCACTCACACAACAGTACAACATTTAAGTAAAAAAAAATCATAGACTCGCAATAAATTTACACTCTCAATAAATTTACAGGTCTAATAGCATAATAAGGATTCACAAGTAATATTATAATTCTCAAAAAGTCATGTAGAATAAACCTAGAATCCTATTAATCTGCAATACAAATTTCCTTACAACAAACAGCCCGTAAGTTAAAATTGGAAAACAGAGATGGAATAATTCCCATAACAACTGAATGAATAAGAAATAATATGCTGGCCCATACAAAAAAAAAAAATTAAATAAATCAAAACAAGTTATTTTGGTATATATATACTACTCATTTAAAGCTTCTTTTCGCGAATGCAAATAAGAAAACCAAAGAAACTTAAATCCCCTTAGGATTCCAACAATCACGCAGCAAATGTCATCGACAATCACTGACAAAATGACTCGCTCGTTTACGAGAATGATCAAAATACTGAATTCTCTGAAATTCAAATTCAGAGTTTCCCTGATAACAGGAGTCTAAGGAGAGGCACCAACAACGGAACTGATTCTTCTCAAGGTTTTGCAGATATGAAATCTGACACCAGGCGAAACATAAAGTAAAGGATCTTATCACTTAGACAAACACAGACAATTAAAATTCTAGGTATCACATTTCACCCTGGTCCCATGACTGAAGAACTAGAAAAGGACCTAAAAAGAACAATGGTCGAAATAATAATGCATGAATAAACATTATATTTATATATATATATATATATATATATATATATATATATATATATATATATATATATATATATATATATATATATATATATATATATTAATGAATTTCAGAACGAAGAACATCCAAAGGATATTTTTAATAACTTTATTTTTGACGTTTCGGTACAAATCTGGTGCAATTTCGAAAAATATAGCTATAAATATATATATATATATATATATATATATATATATATATATATATACAATATATACAATTATTTGTATATATGTATATATAAATATCAAAATATTTTATATATATAAAATATATATATATATATATATATATATATATAAATATATATATATATATATATATATATATATATATATATATATATATATATATATATATATAATATATAGATAGATAGACAGATAGATACATGACTGTGTTTGTAATTTAAGCTTTAAACTGCGTCACTGTCTTCTTAAGCTTTATCTTTCTAAGTGTGACTGCACTTTCAATTAGCAACAAAATCCAATTGCATCATAATTTGCCAAAATAAGACTGATGAAACACAGCACGGTGATGATAAAAAAAAATATTGCGCAAAATGGCCTCAACGGCTATTATTACGAATTCTGAAGCTCTGTGAATCTATCATATACATTGGCTTTCATTTTTCATTCTAAATTCGTTGTAACATGAAAATAACCCATATATTTCCAGCAACTATTTAGCTGAGATTAAAAATAAGATGAGCGATCTGCATACACATTCGTATGCAAAAGCGTTCTTAAAGTATAAGTAACGTTGATTGTTCACCCTTCTCTTGAAACTGTCCTCCCTACGCTGAAGTTAACATCTAACACTTTTTTTTTTTACTTCCACGTTTTATGTTTTGAAAAAAAAATCATATGATCAGTAAGGCCTCTTAATACACAATGAGAAATATGAATTACAACCATATAAAAGATTCCCCTGGACTTACGTAATATTCAATCTTGTGGATGCCAGTCACTTAATACAGGAAATTGAGCAATAAAGAATTACGTTAAACATTAATAAAAAAAAAGTCATTTACACAACTTCTTAATTCATGCGTTCAATAACTGGGCTTCCGCCTTTGCCAGACTTCACTTAATACCAAGAATTCGTCTCAGACGTGTCTATGAAATTTTCCTAAATGAAAAAGACAAATATTGTATATATTACCTCCTCGGAGCCAGTCCAGGAATTTTAAGTTTCTTAGCGTTTATTAACTTATCAGTTGTTCTGTCACAGAAGTAGCGATACATTAATACATTAATGAACTATATCTGTTTTATAATGAACATCGATATACAACATTGTTCATGTTTGAGAATGAAATCTGATAACTTATCACTTCATTTAGGTTAACCACATGAGTTCCAAATCCGCGTGTATCGAGATGTGTCAAGTATGTGACTCAGTATAGCTGTGTTATCAGAACAAATTTTCAGGCAACGACATTGACAAAATAGATCTCTATATACCTTCCAGCGAATACAAAATCTCTTCTTTATTTTAAAACCAAATCGTCATGCCATTTATCCCTATCGATAATTCCAAAGGACATCTATCCAATATGAAACTAAAGAGTTTCTTCTCAACAAATTAACATAAAAATTTATCAACCTGAATAAAATTTCGCACCATACTGACTCATTCTCTATCTGTTTCCTTGGAAGACCGCTAAAACATTTTCAATCAAGCCACAAGCCGAGCCGATGATTTCCATCTTTCAAACTTCACCTGGGAAGGTTCGTGACCTTTATGGTCAAACGTAGACAGGACCCAGGACTCAGTGAGAGCTGACATGAACCAAAAGATGCCGCTGATTGATCTCGATAACAGCATAATTTCAAGCACTAAATTTATCTTCGTTTTAACATCATTAAGAATGACGTTAACTACTAAAATGCCCATTGAAACTTCTAATAATATGCACGACATCTGTTTTGTTTAGTATGAAATTTGCAGGTTTCAAAAGATCAGAAATGGAAACTGAAAAACTCATCAGTCTGAACTGTGCATGGCAAACCAGTCAGGCACACACACAAAAAAAATCAACTTGTCCCTCAGACACTGTTCAGCCCTACTGAACGAGGGGATAGATTCCGATAATTTAATACTTTTTGCCAATTTTATTTGTGGGAGAGCCAACGCCCTGCAGCAGTCACGGCGTGACGGGAGTCATCAGAAAATGTCAGTATACGGCATGTCGTTGGGTCACACATCGAAACAATTTCGAACTCTGCTAAATTCATGACAAAGTATTTATCTTTAGGTGATTTAAAATATATGTTTCACAGATATGTCGCATTCACTGCGAACCGTCACATACTAAGAGGTTTATGAAGTTTGCGTAATAAGTCTACGATGTGTAAACCATAGGCATATCTTTCTATTTACTTTTATTTATCACACAATAGTCCTGGTATCGCCTTGAGGCCTATCTGGGTATGGGAGAAAATTGTCCGTATATGTAGCGCTAATATAACCATCTACAGGAAATGTTTAGGTGAACTAGTCCCATTGTAAAGCTCTATTTTTTCATTGAAAAGAACCGTCCAAATTAGAATTGTAGAAGTATCGCATATGCGTTTCATAAATGAATTACACGTAACAATCATTTGTTTAATGGTCCTATTAACCACATTCTGCATTATTAGTTTTAACAACTAACCTCGTTACCGTAACCTTTAAACTGTCCTCAATATTAATCTACAACAAGAATAAATGGGTGAATGGACTCTGCTGGTTATATTACGTATTCCAAAATAATATGTTAACTACAGACACCAACTAAAAACTTCACATTTGAAAGACTTTCAGCTGCTTAGTTTTTTTTAATTCAGGCGCCAATATAACAGAAGACCCAACGCCCGTATCTAGCCCAGGCTCGAAGGAAAAGTGTGGTGCACGATGAAGCCTAAGGAATCAAATGGAAGAGCGGTATCTATAATATTCCTGTGTTTTTTTATGTTAAAAACTCGTAGTTCCAAAATATTAAATGAAAAGCATTTCATACTTTTTCTATGATAAAATTCCAATAGCATGCGTAAATTAAAAAGAAATCAGGAAAAACAACATAATTTGAATTTCATGCCAAATTAAAAACTAAAAGTTTATTAAAACAATTGAAAATGCAACAAAGTTTATTCGGCATAATCGAGTTTTCTGTACAGCGTATAATCAAGGCCACCGAAGACAGATCTATCTTTCGGTGGTCTCGGTATAATGCTGTATGAGCCGTGGCCATGAAACTTTAACCACGGCCCGGTGGAGGCCTGGCCTATGTCGTTGGCAGACGCACGATCATGGCTAACTTGAACCTTAAATAAAATAAAAAATTACTGAAGCTAGACGGCTGCAATTTGGTATGTTTGATGATTGGAGGGTGGATGATCAACATACCAATTTGCAGCCCCCTAGCCTCAGTAGTTTTTAAGATGAGGGCGGACAGAAAAAGCGCGGACGGACAGACAAAGCCATCTCAATAGTTTTATTTTACAGAAAACTAAAATGAAAGTGAAGGTGAAATCACTGATCTGCAGGGAATCAGAAAATCCGAAGAGGGCCGTCGTGGGCCGACTCCTCAGACGTTTCGTGGGCGCATGTAGCGTTCGCAGGTGTTAAAAGTATCAGCTAACCGAGAAGAATTCCATCCTCTTGAACTTGTCAATACCGAAATGATCGACGCCCAGCAAGTCAACCTAACTTAAGTGACGTACTCCAACACAACAAGCCTTGTGACGTCATCAGACAAGACGCTCTTCAAAGCAAAGCGTCTGAAGGAGGAGGAGGAGGAGGAGGAGGAGGAGGAGGAGGAGGAGGAGGAGGAGGAGGAGATGGTGGTGGAAGATCACCTCGTGCCAATTATTTATTCAACCGGCGTTATTTATTTGCATCGGCAATCATTAAGTCTTTCGTAAGACTGGAGAAAGTCTCGGCCCTTCATCCTAGAACTGAATGCCTCATATCAAAAAGGCTCTTCTCATAACTCTTCAGATTACAAGATGTTAACAGGTTAAAAATAGAAAATATGAATTACTTGGTCAATTTTTTACTTTTTTAATGTACACACACACATATACTGTATATATATGTATATACATATATATACAGTATATATATATATATATATATATATATATATATATATATATATATATATATATATATATATATATATATATATATATATATACATACTGTACATATACATGACATGCATACATATATATATACTGTGTGTGTATATATATATATATATATATATATATATATATATATATATATATATATAGATATATTTATATATGTGTATATATATGTATAGTATATATATTTGTACGTTACATTACAAACATTATCGGAAACCTCACGAGTTACGAGAAGCAGTGATGAAATATTTAAAAATAGAAGCACAGTGTGACATAGCGACACGGATGTTTGTTACGAGTACAAGTTAAATGTACATACACTCTCATCTATTTGATTGTTTAAACAGGCTGAAATTATTTGTCAATTGATCTGTTTAACACTGTCGTCGCATCAATAATCCTCAGTCCCTTCAGATAAGACTGATTTATGAAGGCCTGGTTTGGAGTCACTAGGCATAACTCATATCAACCTTTACCGCCTCTTCCTGTTTGCATCATTCTTTCTGCGAACCGGTTTAATTAAATGGAGTCGGAAGTGTTGTACTGCAAAACCCACATAATCCAATTCCTATTTTCATTTATATTTATAAAGCTATTTTTTTTCTTGTTCGGTGCTGAGTAGCTTTATGTTCCATATATTTTTTTTTCTTCATTATCAATTTTCTTTAAATTCCCGGGTATTGGATTTTAGTTTGCATATGTTGCACTGATATTTTCTTCATTTCCTAAAATATTAATTCTAATTATAACACATGCACAGGTAATCATGTACCATGCAAAACACAAACACACTGACACATATACATATATAAATTATTATATATATATATATATATATATATATATATATATATATATATATATATATATATATATATATATATATATAATATATATATATATATATATATATATATATATATATATATATATATATATATATATATATATATATATATATATATATATATATATATATATATATATATATATATTATATATATAATTTATATATATATATATATATATATATATATATATATATATATATATATATATATATATTAGTACCCGTAGTCCTTTGGTTGATAAATTCTTCTCCCCAGTACAAAGTTCTGAGTTCGATTCCCAAGCGTGCTAGAACTTTCAAGCCCTTTTCCATTAAACCGCACAAACAGATTCAGCATGTACCTAGGAGGGGTGTCTGTCCTAATACTTCTTAGTACCGTCCTACCAGTCTTGGTTGAGTAACCCGAGTCCAGACGTCCTTTTCAGGGCTCTCATTCTAACACCCTACCCCCATTTTGGTCAAGAAGCCGTGCTAGCATAAGGTCAGCGTAATCTAAAGCAATTTTCCTATCTCACTGGGGTCTGGCCACTTCTGTGAGACTTCGGAGAACCGTTTGTAGTTGCTAGTTAAATCCGAGATATTCAAAACTCGGGCATAAAACTCAACCAGCCAGAAGTTCATGACCTTACCTCATCCTCTACAAGCTTTTTCCTTGCTTCTTGTCTAGCCATTTCATATCTGTTGTTTATGTCTTAATATCTGCTGTCCTATGCATCTCTAGTGGTGTTCCTCTGCCTTCTGTTCGCTTGTCTGTTTCTTCCTTTATATTTGACTGTCTCCAGTCTACCTTTTGCAATCTAAGCTTTCAATGATAATTTAACCCTTTCTGTTGATTTCACTCTAATTTCAGTTGCTGTGTCCCCATCTACTAACTCTGATCTTGTGAGATTTTCAGATAGGACTCCCTGTCAAAGACTGCCAATACTCTTGCCTATTTCGTTGTCTCCTCTACTTTACTTTTATGAAAATTTCATTGAAATCCTTGATCTTTTTGAGTTTTTGGGTTATAAGGCTTCTTCATACTTGACACAGGGTTCAAGCTACTAAAATTTTCTCGAAAAAAATTAGCGGACGATTAGCTACGTAAATATCTTTCATCAACCTAATGATGAAAGCTTTATATTGGATTTATTCGTCACTGTTTGGAGTATTACAGTTTACCGTGGAGTACTTCAACTTTAATATTTCCTATGTAGGACTGAATCTCTTTTATCGTAACTCTGGATCCTCTTCTTCCCAAGAAGATGGTGACTTTTATTTCTTGCGTAAAGGTACAGTTTCGGTATCTGCTCCGCTAAGCTCAAGGTGACTCTAAAATGATCCATATAACACGTTATTTACACATATGCATATGTTTTTATGTTTGCTTATCAATTCTCCTTAGAGATGGGTAAACATATGCAATATGTCATACTGGTAGATTGGTACATATGACGTAAAGAGCGACAAACGAGCATGATCACGAGGAGAAAAAAAAAAGGAATAAATTAGTAAAGAAGGATAAAAGAGCGGGGTAGTGTCTCTCCGAAAAAAACAAAATACAGATTCCGTTTCTTGAAGGAAGAGAGGTTAAAGCTACGTTCACACATTCACGTATCAAGGCACGCATCCCCACGCACGGCCACGAACGGGCGGAGCCAGAGAGTACGTAAAAACAACGCAAACACAACGTAAATGTACCGTAAGTACTGTGTAAATGCGGCGGCATGCGGCGCGACCGTTACGGACCACCTGGCCGTGCGCCGGGGGCAGGAACCTTCGGCCTGCTCGAAACCCTGCGGGGTGGCCAGGTCAACTGTCAGGTAGCGTGGCCCGACCCGCACAGCGTGGCGGCGCCACCCGCTGGCTGACGGCGCAGCTGCCACGCCGTTACCTGGGGCACACGCTGCCCCAGGGCACCGCGTGGCTGTCAGAATGGCGTGGGAGTAGACGCGCAACGCCTGCCGCACCCCGCAACCGCGTGAGATGTGGCAACGCTTTGACCTGGGATAAAAGGGGCAGGCGGCGCTTCCAGGTCAGTGCTTCTCTGGCCAGCATCCTGTTGCTATCTCCCTCAGCGCCCGTCTTCGCCGTCCACTGCAGCAGCCAAGATGCCCAAAGGACCCATGCTGAAGAGGACCAGGAAAGGGGCCCTGAGAACTCCAGGAGCCCTGGCAGCTGGAGTTGCCCCCTCACGCAAAAGCCTCCTGAAGCTGATGGTCCCCCTTCAGGCAGCGATGCTGTTGTGCTGCAGCTCGAGGCCGACGAGCTCGTGACGGAGAGCGACCTAGAGGAGGAGGAAGAGGACCTTGCCCTCGCCACGAGAGCGACCCGCCGCCGCCACCGACGACAACGCCCACGAGGGGATGCCGACGCCGACACCGAAGGCACTCCTGATGGAGATGGCCCTACATTTTTTCAAGAAGTCGAGGATGAGTGTGCGAGGTGTCAGAACAGCTGAGCCTGCACCTGAAAATGGAGGTGCTCGGTGCCATCCAACGATATATCCGTGCCACCAAAGAGGGCTGCACGGTGCGTCCGAGGGCCATGATGACCCACACCATGGCACTGACAACGGAGTGTCAGGCACCTGCAGTTCCTGCCAGCCTGTCGGCATCGCAGCAGCAGCGGGCACTCACTGCACAGCAGCTGGCGCTCCTGCAAGCACAGTTGGTGACATCCACACCAAAAGACTCAGCAACCTGTCGCTGACACGACATTCCTCAACAATTTGCAGGGCTAATTTATATACTGTTGTATTTCCTTTTGCTGTTATGTATGTGTATGTTTTTATTTTATATTAAATAAATATATTTTGCAATATCATGTCTAGCTCTATCCTCTGCTCAAATATCATGTATTCAATGAAGTAGCTATAATACAAGTACACAAATAAAGAAGGCAAATGAACCAATACACTAACATTTCATTATTGACTTTGAAATAAGTTCAAAATACTTTATGTAACATTTGTGCACAGAAGAAAAATGACAACAGGCAAAATATTAGCAAGTCATATAAAATGTCAAAAATATCCGGGGAGAAGGTAGTTTCAAAAAGATAGAATTTTCATATCAGAATATCAACAATGTAAATGCTAAGAGCAGGTACTTTCAAGAACATAGAATTATCACCTCAGAATTAAAACAATGTAAAGAGAAGGTACTTTCAAAAATGATAGAATTATCATATCAGAATAGAAACAATGTTAAGAGAAGGTACTTTCAAAAATGATAGAATTATCATATCAGAATAGATTCCATGTAAAGAAATTATTAAAAAGGGCAAAATAACTACATCTTCTTCCTTTTATTTATATATATGTTTGTTTCATATTTATTAAACATACATTGCAATGTCATGGCCCGCCCTATCCTCTTCCCATTTACCAAGTATTGATGAGAGTAATATATCATGGATTTGAGCAATATCTTTTATTAAATCAACTAAAATAAACGGAAGTACACAAATGCACAGGGCAAAATAATCCTGAATTGATACATTATTGATTTATAAATAAGTCCAAAATAAATACAGGAACAGAATAGAAACAATGTTAAGAGAAGGTACTTTCAAAAATGATAGAAATATCATATCAGAATAGATTCCATGTACAGAAATTATTAAAAGGGCAAAATAACTACAGGTCTCTGGTACGATATAGCTGGGGTTTAACCCCGCAGTATGTAAATAACGTGACGTTTGCGTAACTCAGTTACGCAGAACGTAACACATACGGTATAACGCGACGCTGGTGTTACGTGCTCTGCCACGCACTACTTCTGCCTGCGCCGCCGCTTGTTTGTCAGCGTCACGTCACCCTTACGCAGTGCGTACATTTGCGGCGCACTATAATGCGCATGCATCACGCACATCGTCCCGTGACACGTATCCAGTTGGGCGGGGCCTATTTTTTCGCGTATGCGCAAGTTTCACCAATTCTGGCTGTGTGTGCGCATGCGTGCCTTGATACGTGAATGTGTGAACTTAGCATAACGGATTTCTTAAACTGACGTCGCAGTAATTACAGTCATCAACGCTCGAAATGTTTTACTCCCGCAAACAATTAAAGTTAATACAAAGTCTTGGTAAAATTTCTCACAAGACCTTCACTAACTCAAACTTACTTGCACGCTTTACGTGAGGAAAAAGATACAGAAGGGAAAAAAATACCCGTCCAACCGGACGGTCAGAGACTACTAAACCAGACAATTACATGTGAGAAAAAGAATAATGTGTGATACCGAAGAAGATAATAATGCACGGGGTAACTCCCACACATGTAATGGAACCCTTCGCAGTTCTTCATACAAAAACACACACACACATGTATATATATATATATATATATATATATATATATATATATATATATATATATATATATATATATTCACATGCATACAGATACACACACACTATATATATATATATACATATATATATATATATATATATATATATATATATATATATATATATATATATATATATATATATATATATATATATATATATATATAATACATGGAATAATTCCCATACATGTAATGGAACCCTTCATGCAGTTCTTCATACAAACACACACACACGTATGTATGTATATATATATGTATGTATGTATATATACTCACATAAATACATACATAGACACACACTATATATATATATATATATACATACATATACATACATATACATATATATATACATAGTGTCTATGTATGCATTTATGTATGTGAGTATGTGTATGTGCGTGGGCGTGCATAATTTTCCTTAAAAAACTACCTTTACGGTCCGCATTTGTTTTAATTATACTTTGGATCCTTGCTTTAATACCTTGTCGGATGCTGTTAACATCAATTCATGCTCCGTTGGAATGTCTTTAAAGCTTAATGATTTGCAACTATCTGTAAGTACTAAACTCTAACACATGAGACAACCAGACTAAAACGGTAACTCACGACATTCTACCCTCTTCCGTCTTAACAAGATACTTTCAAATGAACTGATTTGTTGGGAATTTAAGCCAGAGGCCAAGCACTGGAACCGATGAGGTCATTCAGCGCTGAAACGGAAATTGACAGTAAAAGGTCTGAAAGGTGTAACAGGAGAAAAACCTCGCAGTTGCACTATGAATTAATTGCTAGGAGAGGGTGGAAAGTAAGATGGAAGGAGGACAATATGAACGGGGTTGTAGCTAGTGGTAGAAGGGACGCTGCAAAGAACCTTTAGTAATGCCTACAGTGCACTGCATGGGGTGAACTGACGGCACTATCACCCTACGGGAGAAAAATACCAAGGACACTTATGTCCTATTATCAAGAATCTTTACATATAACCAATCAAATGCGATATTGTTATTTGTTGCTCTTTCAAAAAATTATTCCACAATTAGCAACAACAACTCTGATTGAGAGTAGGTTATCTCGGGTAGTATTTTTACGTTCGAACACGGTTCACTGATCTTACAGAAACATGGGCAACTATTTTCGTTACTCCGGATGCATAAACTGCATTTTATTAACTTTCAGAAAGTGAAATTCTCCGCTCTTTTCAATACTTCTTCAAGAGGCAGGTCTGCATGCATTCAAGGGGGTAAGGTTCACCGACCCATTTTCTTAAAAAGAGTCAAGGCGGGTTTGTCATCATTGAAGAGGACGAGTTCGTCAACTCATTTTCTGTGGGGTCAGTGGGTCTGTCATCACTGAAGAGGTGAGTTTAATAACTCTTTTTCTTGAAGGGTTAAGTCGAGTCTGTCATCATTTAAGGGGTGAGGTTTGTTAATTCATTTTCTTGCAGGGTTAACGGATCTGTCATCATTCAAAGGAATGAGAGTCAATGACTCCTTTTCTTGTAGGGTCAATGCTTCTGTCATTATTCAAAGGGGTAAGGTTCATTGACTCATTTTCTTGAAAGGTTAAGGCGGGTCTTGTCATTATTGAAGGGGCTGACGTTTGTTAAATAATATTCCTGCATGATCAATGGGATTTGATTTTAGCTGTCATGTCCAGGAACTCTGTGATGTAGTAATGTATAAAACTGAACATCAAAAGCAGAACTTTTCCACGGATGTTGTATGCACATTTTACAATTGTATAAATCTGATGGTACTTGAAACTTATATATCATATGTAGGGCTTCTCTACAGAAGTTTTAATTATTTTACATCCCTTTAATATCTTTTAAAAATTAAACATCGAACTTTCATAAATAAGTTGGCTATGAATTTAAGTAATTTCAAATCTACCACAAAATTTAATATTTGGTACTGGATTATTCCATGGAAGTTGATAAAAACGCGTATTACTTCAGTTTCGCGTAAATTTCCAAAATCATGGATGGGAATTCTTCAAAGTTAAGTTAAGTACTGTATATCTTAGTTTTACCAGACCACTGAGCTGATTAACAGCTCTCCTAGGGCTGGCCCGAAGGATTAGACTTATTTTACGTGGCTAAGAACCAATTGGTTACCTAGCAACGGGACCTACAGCTTATTGTGGAATCCGAACCACATTATAGCGAGAAATTAATTTTTATCACCAGAAATAAATTCCTCTAATTCTTCCTTAGCCGGCCGGAGACTCGAACTCGGGCCTAGCGAGTGCTAGACGACAACTCTACCGACTCCCCCAACGAGGAACTGGGAATTCTTCAAAAAACTCCTCTTAAGACATTTTATATATAAATACCCTTAACTTCAATTAGACCTCAAAACAACCTATTGTAAATGAAACTTTTCCATAGGAATTCCCGTAAATATGTAAGACTTCCACTTTGATTTAAATAAAGACTAAATGATCAGAGAAAGTTGCCCGCATTTGGCAGGTAGCTCTCAAGCTCGCACGAACCCTCCCCACCCTCAGGTGGTTCGACACCTGATCGGCCTATTCAGTCTTTCCCCTCCCTACTCATGAATACCGACTTCCGTATTAATTCGCTGAAAGCCGACACCCGACGCCTTCCCACGTCATTATGTTAAAGCGAGCCTCATACGTGGAAAGGTCAGTGAATCTGATAACGAATTCCTTATAGACCTAAGAATGGCAAATGCAGGGTAAGTCAAAGTTTTAGACATCATTTCAGTCATCTCATCAGTTATTCTCTAGTGTCAGTGTCATTAAACATTCGCGGTTTGTCAAGGCAATAACGTGACACTTAATATAATCATCAACGTTAGCTCAATATCTACGGCACAGAAATAGTCGTAAAAATTGACCTATTAATTGTATGATTAGCATTCAAGTAGGCAATCTCGATAACTTTCTTTGATGGAAAGACCCAAGTGACTTATAATGATACTGAAACTGTTATACACACACACCCGTAGGGAGAGTAGCGCCATCAGTGCACCTCACGCGGTGCGCTGTAAGCATTACTTAAGGTTCTTTGCAGCGTCCCTTCGGCCCCTAGCTGCAACCCCTTTCATTCCTTTTACTGTACCTCCTTTCATATTCTTTTTCTTCCATCTTAATTTCTACCCTCTCCTAACAATTGATTCACAGTGCAACTGC
>NC_089754.1:18130302-18135302 GCF_040412425.1 Macrobrachium rosenbergii
TCAACTGAAATCGACCTTGCTCTCTAAGTGTGTGTGTATTGATTCAACCGAAATCGGTCGTGTTCTTTAAGTGTGTGAGTATTGATTCAACCGAAATTGACCGTGTTCTCGAAATATGTGTGTACTGATTCAACCGAAATCGATCGTGTTCTTTAAGTGTGTGAGTATTGATTCAACCGAAATTGACCGTGTTCTCTTAATATGTGTGTACTGATTCAACCGAAATCAGTCGTGTTCTCTAAGTGTGTGCGTATTGATTCAACCGAAATCGACCGTGTTCTTAAAGTGCGTGTGTATTGCTTCAACCGAACTCGATCGTTTTCTTTAAGTGCGTGCGTATTAATTCAACCGAAGTCGACCGTGTTCTTTTAGTGTGTCCATATTGATTCAACCGAACTTGATCGTTTTCTTTAAGTGCGTGCGTATTAATTCAACCGAAGTCGACCGTGTTCTTTTAGTGTGTCCGTATTGATTTAACCTAAGTCAACCGTGTTCTTTTAACGTGTATGTATTGATTAAACCAAACTCGACCGTATTCTTTTAGTGTTTTCGTATTGATTCAACCGAACTGAATCATGTTCTTTTTGGGTTTGCGCATCAATTCGACCGAACTCGACCATGTTCTTTTGGCGTGTGTGTATTGATTCAATGAACTCCATCGTGTTCTTTTAGTGTGTGCATATCGATTCAACCGAACTCGACCGGGTTCTTTTGTGGTGTGCGCATTGATTCGACCGAACTCGACCGTGTTCTTTTAGTGTGTTCGTATTTATTCGATCAAGCTCAACCTTTTCGAAAAAACTTTTTTTGTTTGTTTTGTGTAATGATTATGAATTTGCTTTTGTTGGTAGACCAGAGGATTCTAGATAAAAATATTTCAACATTACACATGTCCTTTGATGTTTTTGGTTTAGTTATAGCAGTTAAATCTGTAATATACCCGTAGTAGGAAATAGAATAGAAAATTTTAGGTACAAATTTCGTGAATCAAGAACCCAGTAAATAATAATGACCTTAGTTCTATTTTTAAAAGAATTTGTTGTAGAATTTAGTATGGCTTCAGGACTTTATGAACATTAATTCTTTTGTTTACAATTTCGTATTTTATTCACAGCATTGTTTATTCTATTAGATGATAGTACTCATTTCCTTCTATCATAATTGTCTTATATGGGGGGACTACTTCCCGATTTTACTCAGACACAAACACGCAGGCTCACACAAACACACACATACACACACACACACACACACACACACACACACACACACACACATATATATATATATATATATATATATATATATATATATATATATATATATATATAAAACCATGATTGTACCGGTAGTTAAGACATTGTACTAAAGTGTTTTGAAAAGCATAGAGCTTTAAACTGCTGGACAAAGTTTAATATGTCATTTAGCCTGAATCCAGGAAGATGTCAACGTGCGACTTTTTCCGATGATTTTCTCTTGACAGCAGACTTCGTTAATATTTCCTGATTTCGATCGTCGCTCCGCAAAGCGCATGGCGAGGTAAAACGAGCCTACTCATGTGAGCGCAAGGCTTTTTGTGTTTTGATACAGAAATACACACACACACACATATACATACACACACATATACTGTATATATACTGTGTATATATACAACGTGTATGTGTGTGATATTTATATATATATATATATATATATATATATATATATATATATATATATATATATATATATATAAAACATGTGTATGTGTGTGTGATATTTTATATACAGTATATATATATATATATATATATATATATATATATATATATATATATATATATATATATATATATATATATATGTATGTATAGATGCGCGTGTGTGTGTGTGTATATGTATATGTATGTATATATGTATGTAAGTATGTATGTCGTCCGTAAGCTGAAGCGGACACCACTGCTCGTGCGTATAGATGCAAACATACGCACAAATCTTCCTCAGAGGACTTGCGTCACACGTGGTTTGTACTATCTAAGGGATCGTGAGAGTGCAGTCCTCCGCTTAGGGGGGCGTGGACTAACGCCATTGGCTAAGACACGTTGGCTTCAGAAGTTAATGTTAAAAGCTGCATGGTTAACTTGGTTTCCCAGGACACTCTCTGCTTCTCATGTTCAGGTTACAGTCTGTGGAATAGCTCTCCTTTTATATAAAGAAACGGTCCCATTATAATGAAGCAGAATAAGACGTGACACTGGGTGATGAATATATTAATTCATTAAATGATCAGAGATAAATTGGGTAATATGTCTTGTCCCAAAACTGTTCCTATTGCTATTGATATGTAGTCTTATGCGTGAAGTATTTAGAAGAGAGAGAGAGAAAGAGAGGGAGAGAGAGAGAGGCTGCGTTACACATGAAAACAATTACTATAAAAAAACGAGAAACGAAAACTAAATCTCTACTTGAGCTGCAGTGACTCCCCCCTCCTCCCCTCCTCCCTCCCCCCTCCCCCCCCCAGCGACAAGCGTAGTGAATATTGCAATCGTCGACTTCCAAGTCGGGATATTCTTTAACCTTTTTAGGTATTCCGGCATTTGATGTAGCTACGTAACAGTCACTACATTTTCCTGCAAACCAGCTATCGTGGCTCAGACTCCCATGATTACTCCACACTCTTGTGAACGCAGTTTTGCTTTTTTTCTTTTTTTTTTTTTTTTAGCGGATTTGCTCTTTATCGATGATTAACTCAGTGCGTTATCTCGATGGCTTAATTGCCTTTAGGAGAGTACGGTTTTTATACGCCAATGATTTCTATTTGTTCTTTAGTTTATAATATCAAAACTTTCTATTCATTGTGGAGTTGTGATCACGTGCGTATATGAATTGGTAACCAATAAACATTTGAATCTAATCATCTTCCGTAATGAAACCGCAGATAGTGACCTCGTTATATGCATTATGGTGGCTCGAGCAAGCGCTTTCTCAGTCCTGATGACTAAAGCAATTTTAAATTGGAATTATGTGCAAATCCATGCAGGTACCAGAGATGAAAAAAATATTCCAAGACAGTTCTTCATTGGAGGGATGGGTAGAGCTCTCGACTAGCACGCTGTTGGCCCAGCGTTCGACTCTCCGACCGGCCAATGAAGAATTAGAGGAATTTATTTCTGGTGCTAGAAATTTATTTCTCGTCATAATGTGGTTCGGATTCCACAATAAGCTGTAGGTCCCGTTGCTAGGTAACCAATTGGTTCTTAGCCACGTAAAATAAATCTAATCCTTCGGGCCAGCCCTAGGAGAGCTGTTAATCAGCTCAGTGGTCTGGTTAAACAAGATATACTTAATTCTTACATTCCAAGACAAGTTATCCTTGATAAAAGGGCATTTTTTTACACGTGAATTTCCAGATTATCTTGAAGACCGATTACGCCATTTGTTAAGAAAGACGTAAAAAAAATAACTACGTAACATATTTTAGACTTTGCCGTTACTCTATTTTTCATGAGCCTATAATAACCAAGTATTTCCGAGATGACTTTTTTTTTTTTTAAGAAATCATAACAAGAGGATAGGAGCAGGAAAGAAACAGAAAAATTGCGTATCTAAATCCATGCAGGCGCGTCAGATAGCTGTTTCAAAGTGTGGACGTAAATGTACAAAATTGTTAACTGAAGATGGTTCAGTAAAATGTTGCAGGAACCTCCCTTCCCCTTGGACTTTCTAAAGTGAGACTTATAAGATTAGGAGTTTTGGGAAATTCTTGATCACTTTTAAATATCTAAACAGGCCATCTTATTCCATAAATTCAACCGTCGTATCTAAAATAACACTCTAGGAACAAACAATCAACAATCGAGGTGATTTGTAGCTACAGAGTAGTAATGAGAAAAAGTAAGTGATGTATGGCGTGGGAGTACCGTAGAGTTTTTGATGCGCGGAACATTATTTTAGATTTAATTATCTGCAATGACGAAAATATGTAAATTCTGCTGAAATAAACATTTTTAATATAGACTGGAACATTTTTTATATGGACTGGAAAACTAACGACAGCATAAAGGTCATTCTTAGAACCCCTTCAGTTAATTCATGTGTTCTTTAACAGTTTAAAGCATCTAACTTTCCTGAAGCATTGATTCATCCAGTCCGGTCACAGTTTCACTTGTTCAAAAGTTAGTTGAGCCGATATTCATGGAATCCTTCAGCGACCCAGTAATTAAGTTGATATTTATGTAGCTAGCATGCTCATCGATTATCGACAACAGATAATGTCACCCTGTAATGCCACTGATGTGAACTTCGTACCGTTATTGAAATAGACGGCTGTGTATGGATTACCTCTGTAAATTGACAGTATTTATTTTTCGTTGGATATTGTCGTAAGAATGACTGATACAACATGTCATCACTATAATTGTGTTAGTTCCTTTCAGAATTTTGGTAACTTCATTTCTGCGTTGGATTGGATGTTTCTGGTTATCCAATTTTTTCCTTGATTCAAATCACAAATTTGTTCAATAGAAGTTAATGGCGTTATTGGTGGACGCAAGTATTTTCTTTCTTACTCTAAAAAAAAGTGTAGTTGTAATTTTAATGGCACTTGACAATGGATTTAGGTTATGAATCAAAATGCATTAAAATGCGTTATTTCCAGTTTAATTACTTCCTTTTGTACGATTATTTCTGTTGTTGATTTTCATAAGACTGTGCATAGATATAGTATTTATTTTTAACAAATCATGATACCGAAGAAAGAAATCAAACTTGTTGTCAGGTCATGATATAAAAATCAGGCCTGAAATTACAAAAACGAAAAACAAGAAGAATGACGTCAATTGATAAATAAATATTTAAAGACTGTGACCATAAAGGAGGAATTCATTCGAGTATACTACTTTGAACAATTCAGTATCCCTTTGAGAGAGAGAGAGAGAGAGAGAGAGAGAGAGAGAGAGAGAGAGAGAGAGAGAGAGAGAGAGAGAGAGAGAGGATTATCTCCATACTGCTTTTCATTA
>NC_089754.1:18140302-18230302 GCF_040412425.1 Macrobrachium rosenbergii
TATGGAGTGTATATTCCTTCCCAGAATTCACCCATCGTTAGCCTCACAAGAGCAACATAATAATGTGCTCTCTCGATTAGGGATGGGATAATGGAGTGAAGTAGTGCCGGTCATAACAAAGTCCCTGCTGAGTGGAGAGAGAGAGAGAGAGAGAGAGAGAGTCTGAAGGATACCCGTTACATGAAATCTACATTGAATAACGACCGAGTCATCAAAATATCAACAATGAAAGGGTCAGTCGAACTACATCAAAGCCTCCTGACTGTGGAAGATGAAAGGCGCCTCGATGATGCGGTGTTTACTACTGTTATGTGCCCGTGATAAACTGACAAGCGCGCTTTAAGCACGCTAATGAATTGCCTAATCCGCTTTTCACAGTTGTGTTTTGGATCCAACAATAGTTGTGGTGATGGTGATGGTGATGGCGATGATGATGATGCTGCGAGTTGCGAAACAGGAATAAGATAAAGAAAACGGGAGGAAGGCGTTTGTTCCGTTATGCATATGCATTGATTGGGTGCTTGTTGGTAGATCAGCGCTTGATTTGATGGTATTGTGGCGATGGTGTTGCAGCGGAAGGCAAGGAAATTGGTACGAGAGCGGAACTGGAGGATTTCTGTTTCCATTCTCTTAAGATAAAAGATATATTGCCTAATATCCATCCATGGAGGGTTTTGTGGTTGGAGGTTGAAGGGGGTACTACTTAAAGTAGAGTGGCGAGAGTAAGATCAAATAAATGTGCTGAATTGACTAGGTGTAGAGAGAGATTCGCCTCACCAAAGAGAGACGCAGAACAAATTTGCAAGTTAAATGACCAAGAGCACAAATAATGAGAAAACATAGAAAAGCACTTACCAGGAAGCCAATATTTTTATGTATATTTTTCTTCGAGCTGTACAGAATCAAAGCATATAGTAAGAGAGGGAATTATTCTCAGGCGACTGAAAATTTTAAGTGTTAATATTAGAGATGAAAGTTCGATGACGTCTGCAGTAAACATTAGAGATGAAAGTTCGATGACATCTGCAGTACACCAACTGCATTGCCGAGATACTTGAAATTAAGGGAAGAATTGGGAAAGATTCATGTTCTCAAAAGTTAAAAGAAAACCCAATGTTAAGGACGGTATGATGAAAAGATAGGTTTCAATCCATTGTTGATCAGTTATTTAAAAGACTTGGGCGCAGTTGAAATGATGACGTAGATTCTGAAGCTGTCACTCTTCGTGAACTGTAGGATGCACGTACGAAACACATCTGACCAAGAATATAAAGGAGTTTATAGGAGAAACGGAAAAAATAATATTACTAGCAGTTTTCTTTCCATTCACCATCTGGCATAGTTTAAAACGCTTACGCTGGAATGATGCAAACTGAAGGAAATTATACGTTGAAAGGTGAGCTGGAAGTGAAACACGGAATATGTTGGTTAATACTTTGAATGTAATTTATTACGAGATATTTATTCAACCTACGCATTCTATCAGGTGCTGGTTGTATTATTTAACTGGTTCATTAGTTTCCAGTTAATCATTTGGGAAATTCCAGGCCACATAAACATTATCTTGTATTTTGTGCCCTAATTAGTTGCTTACTCCGTTTCTTGATTAGTTTGAGAACGGCCAATTTGTTGTTTGATAATCTTTGGATTGGTTCATTAATCATCTCTTCAAATAGGTTATTGAATATTAATTGCTTTTGGTTGTTTCAATGCTGGCATTGTTTGAATGATTCTCGTGTTGCATTGTTAACCATTGGAATTTCAAATGGACATGCTTCATGGTTACGCAAATAACTAATAAATTCTTTACTATTGCTTTTGTGACCATTTTGCAGTTTCTCGTTAATTTCCCTGTGTATATGCTTATCAGATTCCTACTTCATGGGTTGAAACATTTTGATGGTAAAATGTTAGTTTGTTATCTATCTGGCTGTTTCTTCACTTCCTATATCTGTTGATTGTTTTAATGTTCTTTTATTGCATATGATTGATTGTTTCATTTGTGAAGAATTCTTTGAGCTACGAGTTTTAATTATCTCTGAAAAAAAGACAACTTCGGCTCGTTACCTTTCTAAAACTCATGCTAAGGCGACTTCATCAAATTCTATCACTCAGCCTTTTACAAGTTCTATGCTAGCACCTTTCATTTCAATTGTAATCTGTAGAAAAGTCAAGTTTTCGAAGATTGGAACGACTTTGTGGGTCAGATGGCATCAACCCTTGGGTCCTAGTGAGTTAGACCTATGTTGCCATCTTTGTTTTGCTACTTGCATTTTTACAGCTTTAGAAACGAAAGGGGGAAGGGAAGATGATAACTCCAGTCACCCTGACTTTAGTTCCATCGCTCTTAATTTGACTCTTAACTAAATTATGCTAAATTCTCGCCTAAAACATGACACTCTTTCCAATTACATGCGTATTACATGAATGGTGATTCCCTAGCTTAACTTAATCTTTGGTACGGTTTCAGGAAATTCTGAGAATCTTGTGCAGTTGCTCTTGAGGTCTGAAATCTTTTGACACAGCCTGATATTAGGCCCTGTTAAACAAACTTCCACCTTTGGGCTTCTAAGTGAACGCATATCACGTTTCCTTCCTGTCTCAGGCGGCGTATATCAGAGATTTGTTCATTGCTTAGTGCTCTGCCTCCTTTTCATTAGTTACTTGTACCAGACACCGGGTCCCACCTTCCTTTTAGCATACCTTTATTCAAAGAGGATCTTATCCTTCACAAATCATCTTCCCCAGTTTTCAAACCCACTACGGAAACTCGATCGCTCAATCTCAGCAACATTGTGTATAATCATTAATGCGAAACTGGACGGAATCTCTGTATGTGCCAGAGGAAGCTTTGTTCGTTCCAGTCATTCCAAGACCAGAGCCCTCCATACCTCTAAATGTAAACCTGTCTGTGCCTTTCCAATAATGTTTGAAAAGTCTGAAATCAAGCCCTTCCAGACCTATCAGTATTTCGGATTTAGAGATGAAAATCACTTTATGGTTCTCGCTGAGTCTACTTTCAGGAAAATGGTGCTCAACAAATTTCTCCCCCAGGCAACTCCTTCACGTTCATATGGGACTTTTTAAATAAGGGACGTTCTCTCTAATCAGGATTTGAACTCTTGGGTCAACGACACATTATCGGAAAGGTCATCGTTCTTTCTCTGTCTGTAGAAAGTATATTGTTAGCTATCACTACAGGCTTTAACATTCCAGTGGGATACTGTACTGAAGTCCCAAATTCAAGTCAACAGTACTGGTTACTTCTAGAAGTGAAATTATAAGGTTTGCACTGATTCTCAGCTCTGAAACTTTGCTTATGGGGCCGTCTTCTGTGACAGGAAATACGAGGCCATGCACGATTTGAAAAGCAAGGATAGCCATTGTAGAAGCAAACACCATATTAATAATGAGTCTGCGAGGTTAGCATCGTGCAACGATTGTCGAAAATGTTTCTCAATATGAACGCTTTAATCATATAATGACGTAATTATACCAGTAATTTTAATTTTCCGTATTTGCTGTCTCACGCGTCTATGATTTTTCCATAATATTGTAGTTGTTCAAATGAGAAATTTATTCCTATCAACTTTCACCCATTGTTTGTTTTCCCATCAAATCAACTTCTCTCGATCTTCTTCATGAAACCGGTGCTTTTTATTGTTAGGTTAATCTGGGATGAAAATAACTCTTTTGAATTGAAACCAAGCTGCAGATCCAGTGGAACGCAATCATCTTCCTTCGTTAAAAGAAACTATGGCTCTCCTTTGTCCCGAAGATAATTATGTTCTTTCCCAGATAGGAAGCCGTAAGCGTCTCGGAAAAGATGTCGGATATTCCTTTCATCAAGAGAGGTGACAGTCTCGATTTGCCTGAATGAATACAAGCAATTTTTCAGACAAAAGGAATGAATGGCGTTATCTTTGCAGAAGGGACCACTAGGAATTATTTTCATCGAGAAAGGAATAAGTTGCTGTTTGTTTGTTTTTTGTTATTAAAGGAAAACATATTTGTTATCTTTCCATAAAGGAATGATTTACAGGTTCCTTTAAAGTTAATAGTTGACGTTTTCTTTCCACACAGCACATATATCCGATCGTTTTATTTATTGGAAGAGAATACGTTGCATTTCTAGATCAACACCTGGAATTAAACAGTTAGCGATTTATCTATTTTACCTAATTATGGAAACTTCTCCTAAATCTAAACATAAGCGTTTTCTGGTACATCTGTACCGTAACATATAACTGTTTAACCAACCGACTAATGCCTCATTTTTTACTGTAAACGAAACAATAAGCATTGCCTTCCATAAACATCACATAGCAAATGTGCCCTAAGGAAGAATTTGTACGGTATTTATTATAGAGGAGAGATGTACAGATGTCTCCTCAGTATGTAATAAGCATAATATATTGAAGAAGTTTGAAGTTCGGGAATGTGCTGTATAATACAGCATAATATAATGAGGCGTCCTTCACTTGCTGGAATTCCATTGTGCGTACAATAATAGGCGAGAGGGGTTGTCTCCGGATAGAATGGTAACTATTGGAATTTATAGTAACTGCCCGAAGGTGACCTGATGGCACAGAATAAATTAAAATGAATTTACGTTAGGTCTTGTGACATATACGCCTGGGTAGTTTTATTTACAAAACTATGTCGCACTCCTCAGACAGTTTCCGATAAAGTGATAGTATCTTCCAGAATTTTTAGGGTCAGTTGACTGAAGCGCTATTCAGTTCAGTAGCTCTAGAGCAGGAAGTAATGATATTTGTTTTGGAGCATTGTTAAATTCTTCAATACATCGGCCTATACCATTCATTCTATACACACAAAAGATGAGGCAGAATATATATCAGTCCAAATTGTTTATTTTCAATGGTACCTTCTGTTTTCTAACCCAAACGTCAAACTATATGCTCTTGTCAGAGTACAAGAAATGCTGTAAAGCTACGTTTACCGTTGTCTAAAACATTTTAAAGCTCTGGCTGTCATGTACCTGCTTTTATTGTTTTAGGCCTCTCTGGTTAGCATTAACAGATCCGTAAGCACATGCCTTTTTTTCTCGTATGTCATTATCGGAAGTGGTTACATATTAGCACTGCGGATGATTAGATAATTTTCCAGAGAAGAAACATTTGCTGTTTTTGCCCCAGGAGGAAATATATCATGTTTAAGATTACGTACGTTGAAATCATTAATGTTCTCACAGGTTCATTTTAGGCTTTCAAATTTTTAGTGTTCATCTTTTGAATTTGTTCTCCAAGATAAATACTTTATCAGTCTGTCTGAAATACAGAAAACGACAATATTTTCATCTCACTGAACAATCTATCTATGATACTTGAAGAATAAATTTGCATTATGTTTGGATAAGCAGATCACAGCATTGATTACGGAGTTCCAATGGAGACGATTTTTTCCTTTAAAAAGAAAAGGTGGAAGACTTTTCAGTTCAAACGGGCTTCCTTGGTATTCTTTGGGAGCTCTTCAGAGGGATTCCACTCTTTCTTGTCTTCTGTATAAAAGACTGCTGAGTAATCATGTTCTTTGATGAGAAATGAACAGTTTTCGTCCTCAACTTCCTTGAACGTCCTGATCGCAGGTTTTCCGTAATTTAGGGTTTGTTATTACTCGAAAATGCAGTATGTGTGGTGTGAACATCACTGAGATAGTATTTACATATGTACCACATAGGCGGTGTAATATTCGAGCTCTCAGAGTATTACTTAATGTGTTAGCATTTGCCCTAATGTGAGAGTCTAAAATATACTTTCACATCTTCTTGGTCATTAAAGTTGGTTTAGTGCAATTCACATTGGCAGTTTTAGTGATGTGATAATAATGTTTATTTTTTTATTTAAACATCCCCAGTTTAACGTGTTAATGTTTGCTTTTTGTTTTGAGGACCGAAGACCCGTAATATTCCTCATTAGTATTTGGGATATGAGAGCAGTGAAACTATCTTTGTGTGACGTTTTTAATTACAAATTCTACGTGCTTCGTGGCACGTCCCAGGGCTTATAGATTGATATTTCCAGATAGTATAACTTACTATTCTCTTATGTTTGTGGATTTTCCTACCAACCAAAGGTTTCTATTAATGCCTGGCTTGGAGCTTCACTAACAAAGAGAGGTTGTTTCCTTGGCTTGAAACGTATCAAGTCCAGCGTTTTCCCATCTAGTTCCTGAAAGGGCACCTTCTCCAAAAGACTTCCTGCGTCACATTGTTCTGCGTACAGAACGAGTATGCAGCACAAGGTCGGAGGTAAAAGCACCTAGTTGCAATAATCAAGGTCGTAATGAAAAACATCTCTCGTTATTATTCCGAAAGACTCAAAATGACTGACGACTTGTGTGGGTAGATTTAAAGTAATATCTTTTCGATGTTTCCTCGAGTCGTCTTTACGCACCAAAACTTTGGTTTTGAAACTTAAATTTCAATTTTCATTCCTGATTGGCTCTTTTCAAAATATAGATGATTCCCACAATTATCTTAACGTACCTATGGCGATATGAACACTTTGGTTAAATAGACACTGTTATTCAGTACAGTTATTCCCGTTTCTTTGTCATTGTACATAAACAGAGAAAAATAGTTAAACCAGTGGTGTATATGGACTTATAATTAAACAGAGTAGAAACTTAAACTTGCCTATATACGTATGAATTCCGTGTGTATAACTACGCTTAATCAACCGGAACAACCCTTACATTACTCTCATCCGGCCCCTGATACCGATTCCATTCCGAAATGATGTGGAATATGAGCATTATATAATCCAGCGCGTACGTTTCTGTAGGCTTCCATTACTTCCGATATATCATGTCTTTCCGATGCCTCTTTAAAGCTGTACGGCCAGTCTCTCTCTCTCTCTCTCTCTCTCTCTCTCTCTCTCTCTCTCTCTCTGATCAAAGAATTGATCATTGGACGTTGCACAAAATGCTCTATTGATATGAGTTGGGCGACCCGTCTTGCATCTTTACGCTCGTGAAATATTCAGGAAGGGTGACGTGTTTATTAAAACAAGCTCATGTGTTTATCAGAGGCGTCCTAAGTAAAAATCCATCCGAGTGCCTAATCATTCATTGTTGCAGCTTCGCTGATGAATGTCTCTGTCCGGTTGCGATAACTGTTACTCATCGTGCGCTTTACTCAACTGATGCTGTCGTGTAAATGAAACGTGAATGTAGGTGTGAACTCATTTACAAGCATCTCTCTCTCTCTCTCTCTCTGTCTCTATCTCTCTGTAAATATATCCACACACACACACACACTCACACATAACGTAGCATTCTCTGTTTCTCCTTGCTACATTTCCCCCGCCCCTGCTTCCTCTTTTTCCTCCATTTGGATACTACAACCGCGACATTTGAAATCCGAGAATACCATACATATATGTGCGTCATACTGAATGTGCCTATTATGACCACCGTTTGTCACAGTGTGTGGCAGAGGCAAGATTTATCAAATATTGCGCGGCCCAACAATTCTACTGAGATATCCCCGGCATGTGTGTTTGTGTGTGTGTGTGTGTGTGTGTGTGTGTGTGTGTGTGTGTGTGTGTGTGTGTGTGAATATGCGTTTGTCCGAACATGGACGCCATATCCATAATGAATGAGTTTGACGGATGCGCAAGTTGTAGAACATTGTGCTAGAAAGGTAGGATGCGCATCCATTCTCTCTCTCTCTCTCTCTCTCTCTCTCTCTCTCTCTCTCTCTCTCCAGCGCGCACACTCGCACTAGAGACGCACACACAACCTATTAGTGCCCATTTAGGTGTCAAGTTACGCGACTGGATATAATAGCTAAACTTGGTTCTCTACGATATTACAAACAGAATTTCCACGCTACTACGAATTTAATGTATGCTCATTTTTCCCCCTGTCAGTGGTTGAACCCGGCTTCTCCTACGTTTCATTAATTTTGTTGAGCCAGTATTAAAGTGGAAAGTATGAGATATTTGCGGATGATCTTTTTGGGTCCTGCGTTTAATGGTTTTGTTCCTTCTGGAACGATGCCTCCATCCTGTTTCATCTTCCACGCTTTTCCATTTCAGTGGCTTTAACACTTTCTTATTTTCATCCTTTTCGTTTATTGTTTCCTCTTTCTCCCTTTCCTCATCCCTCTTCTCACTTCTTCCTCCTCTTTTCCCCGTTTCTCTTATTGTCATTCTTAAATTCCTCTTCACCTGCCTCTTCCTTTTCCAAAACAGAACCTATAGTGTAAGTTTTTTATTGTACACCATCAAAAAAATGATTGAATTATCCAAAATGATTAACAAACACTTCCAATAATATTTGATATATACTAGTGTGACTTTCCTCGTGGAAAATTATCATCTTATCATTTCAGCTGTTTTTTTAAAATGCAAAATTATATTCAGGATATCCTTGGTGTCCACTTCTGTTCTTGTTCTGAGCTGCAAAGGACGTCTAAAAGGAATATTTCTTGGTGTTCTGTTCTGTTCTTCAAGGTGAACCTTCCATAGTAACACATTTACTGAAAATATTTAAGAAAGTAATGATAAAGAACATGGAGTCTGCACTAACCACTTCCATAATATAAGTTGAAATGATGCTCTTGAAGTACCTTCTGTTTGTAGTTATTTTTTCCTCCCAGTACAGATTTCTAAGAGATGTCGAATTTTTACATTTGTCATCGTTATGGTTGATTATCGGTTCGTCTTAGGAAGAGCAGTTAGCTGACAACTTTGAATCATTACATTTGACAATTTACTGAGAGAGTTAACGAATGGAATTCAGCATCTTTCTGTATTTAAAAGATCTCTCAATTAAGTCTCTTCTCTGACCGGGACAACAGAAAGTTTGACAGATGATGCCTTTTTAGCAGTCCACGTCTTCAGTAAATTGTAAATTAATTTAATCCTAAGAAATAAAGGGATGGTTCTTAGGACAAACGTTACTTTTCCTCAATAATTACTTTAATTGCTCATTTATTTTTCCTTTTCATATACTGGATTAAGAAGGCTTTACAGCCAGTGAGTGTTCCGCTGCATGACAATAGTTTTGTTCACAGGAATATTTGGCTAATGAGTATTAGTAACGGTATTATTATTATTATTATGATAAGCAGTAGTAGTAATGTTATTAGCAGTGGTAGTATTAGTAGTATTGTTGGTGAAGTGAATTCTTTCTTTATCAAGCTTAGAAGATTCCCATGGAATTCGAAAATCTACTCTTCGATTAAGAGAATATTAACTGTAAGTGTAAAACCTTTCCATTCTTGACTTCCAACGATTGACATCAGAAGCTATCACTAATTCCAAGTCTTTCCTTCTCCCACATCCAAGATGGCCGGGTTCTTCCGACGGACATCCGTCAGAGAGTTTTCGACAACGGAACTTTGGTCGTGACGCAGACGCAGAGGGAAACTGACGGAGGGCGCTACACTTGCAGGGCGTCCAACAGACACGGCCATTCTGCCTACAGGGACGTCACTGTGGCAGTCACTGGTAAGTGACGGAATGCAGTGTTGCCACACAAATTCGTTTAGAAAAATATCCTGTTTCTTCTTCGGCTGGAAAAACTCTTGGAATTAGGTTTCTTGAACTACGTAATACTGGTGAGAAAAAATTTCCTTTTAAACTTTCTCTCGTTGATGGTTTTTTTTTATTGGCAACCAACAAACATTTTCAGAATAATATTTATTCACTAATATTAAGAATTTTTAATTAGTTTTAAACAGAGCAGCACAAAACAGTTCAAAATCAAGATGTGAGTGTGCGTTTGTGTTTGTATGTTTGAGAGAGAGAGAGAGAGAGAGAGAGAGAGAGAGAGAACGTTTCCCTTTAAGGACGCCATTCGAATTCACTAGTAACCAGGGATACTATCCTCTTGTGTTCTGGGGAATCTCTGAAATTTGTATGATTACTTGCCTCTCGAATTGGTGTCTAAGACTCGTGGGAAAAGGCTTAGGAATCATTAATCTTTTTAGCCTTTGACTTATGTTTCTCTTAAAGCATTGTTAAGTTTGGACTTCCGTCTACTCATAATTTATCTACCTCATTGTTTGTTTATGGATGAATTACTAATTTAATCATGATATCGCCAATGCTAGTAAATTCATTTATATAATCTTCAGTAAGCCCAAATGGAATAGGAACTAAGTCGCGCAAACTTCTTCGGAGAAATTTCTTATTAATAAAAATAAGTGAAAATAATTTGCAGTGCAATTTTCCATGTAATAACCTCGTGATGATAACATTTTTTATGATGTTAGTAGGATAAAAGTTCCCAAAATTTAAAAGTGACATAGACGTTCTAATTTGACCAAAGCCTAAATAATCAAGAAGAAAAGTAATATAACACAAGATATAAAAAAAAAAATGTGTCCTTACTAAGTGCGTGCAGGTCTGCCACCTTATAAACTGTATAGTGGTAAAAAAAAACTGATGTTCCGTATTCTCAGTTCTTTTACTGTGATTACTGTTCTCCTAGATTTACTACAATTACTGAAATGCTTATCCACTAGCATTCTAATCAAATTGCCACCCAAGTTTGTCCCTCCTGGTTGATTTGGGTTAGAGATGTGAAATTTTACGCATTAAATATTACATAATCCCATTTAATTTGTATGAACGTAATATCAAAATAGAATTACCGGCGAAAGAGAGAGAGAGAGAGAGAGAGAGAGAGAGAGAGAGAGAGAGAGAGAATCTTTATCTTGTTGCAACACTGGCGTGGTGGTGGCAGCACCACTAGTACCAGTAATAGCAGTAGTAGTGGAGTAGAAGTAGTCGTAGTAGTGGAAATGCTACAATAATGGCCTTTCATTTCTATAAAGGCTCTGGTTATTTGATCACATAATCTCTGTATATTGGAGACCTACACGAAACGCGTATCCGGTGTTTCCAGCCGCCGGCGAGCGTTAACTTTATTTAGTCATCCAGACAATGGATCAGTGTGTTGTGTGTATTGTCAATTAACCATGCTACATCTGGATTAATTAGTAGTATAAGCATTACGATCGAAGCATTATGCATTTGAATCATTGTCATAACAAAGCTCACAATTCCATGTTTGCTTGAAACAATCTGTTGTTGGCCGAGGGATTCGGAGCAGTGAAGCCGGCCAGTGTTAGAAAATCCCGATTGTAGTAGAACAGCGCTTTCCGCGCTCGTTTGTTTTAAATGATTCATCGTTGCCTGATGTATGATACTGCGTCAGATGCTATCTGTCTTTAATTCCCGTGCTGCTGGAAAAGGAGCCAATATCAGAAATGCTGGAATATCAATGGCTCTCTTTACTTGGATTTCTGGTCTTCCCAATGAAACTGATTTAATGGCTTTATGAAATGTAGCTTCCGTCTAGATAGCGATTAAATGTCAGAATTAAGGTATCTCACTAATGATGCTGGAATAAAAAGCTATCTGGTCTTGATGTACAGTAGAGCATTGAGTTTGAAAATGTTGATATGAGGCTTGTGTCTGGCGCATCGTGGTTTTAGTCCACTGTAAACTCAATAACAAAATACGTTATATGTAAGATATCTCGATAGGAAACTACGAGCTGTTGTTTACGGCACTATTTCTCGAGGGCAGTCTCTGACTCCTGTGTAATTTGTAAATTACAGCCTTTGTAAGGATAGAATTTCACCTTTGCTTCTTTGTTGGCCTGCACTCTTTTTTTTTTTTTTTACGGGTGCTCATATTTTAGATATGAATTTAATTGAAACTTATCTGTAAAGATTAACATTTGGAAAACGTTTGTAAATATCAGTGGCAGGAACTTCATTGGTCAGTCAAACATTATTATTATTATTATTATTATTATTATTATTATTATTATTACACACACATATATATATGTTTGTAATAATATATATATATATTTATATATATATATATATATATATATATATATATATATATATATATATATACAGTATGTATGTATAATATCTACGGTGGCCTGCTCATGCAGAGAAAATGTAAGCAGACAGACAGGTACAGTAGCCGTGCGTCTTTGAAATCCGGTGAGAAACAAAAGAAACCGTGCACTGATGAAGCGTGAGGGGCATATGGAAGAGATTAGTTTTTAGATCACGGAAGTACAACGCTGCAATGAATGTTGTGAAAATATGGTTTGCTTGTGATTAGGATTCTTTGCTTGTCAGAGGAAAAGACGTTTCATCCTCCGTTTCTTCTTTGTAGCGATGAACAGAACGCTGCTTATTTCATGATACCTCCATAGAGTTGCACCGGTCAGAAATTATGAGAAATGTATTTTTTACTTGTCCAGTTAGATATTAATAAACAGTAACATTGTCTGTACATTTTAATCTTATAGTTTTTAATAAACAGGAGGAAATACGGGTATCAAAAATTTAACTGTACGAATAATCTAAAAATCTGTCGATATTCTGTAATAAATGGATTTCTACATATTTAATATACATCGTTTTATCTTTTTCCTACATTATTATTGATATATATGATATGATTTTTGCTTTTGTTTCACTTATATTGTAAGGTCTATCTCCTTACTTACCTTATTTATCTGTTTATTTATTTATCTATCTATTTACTTATTTATTTATTTATTTATTTATTTATTTAGAGAGGGAGAGAGAGAGAGAGAAATGGGGGTGAGATGGTGTCATTTTCCTGGCTACTTTGTTTAGAGAGAGAGAGAGAGAGATGGGGGTGAGATGATGTCAATTTCCTGGCTGCTTTGTGGAGAGAGAGAGAGAGAGAGAGAGAGAGAGAGAGAGAGAGAGAGAGAGAGAGAGAGTGCCAATCTTCAGATTAATCTGTTTAGAGAGAGCGAGACAGACAGACAGACAGAGACGCTATTATTCGCTTGAACGTTAATGCGTCTGTTGATAATTTCAGCGTTAAGTGTCAATATGCAAATGGAAGGAGAGCCGGTGTATCTCCCGGAGGAATTAATAGATCTCCTGAAATCCATTAAATCAATCGTTATAAGCCCTTGATACGGTCCACTCAATGGGAAATATAGGAATATCTCGGACCGTGTTGTATCATCACTTTCTGCCTAGGCGCAGGTTTCGCTAAAATGACCACCCTAATTTCATCACGTGATGTCCATATGTCTCTGACTACTTGCGTTCGTAATGTGTATGAGTGAATTTGATTGATGATAATTCTCTCTCTCTCTCTCTCTCTCTCTCTCTCTCTCTCTCTCTCTCTCTCTCTCTCTGCCCTTCGCGTCTTTCTCACTTCCTCTGCCTTTCACTCGCGAAAGATAGAAATTAAGATATTCAAATTCGTCCATCTAAAGGCTAATATTTGACATTGATTTTGTGTGAAAATACATAAGCGTAATAAGAAGCATGGACTGTAATTCATAACAATAAGCAAGAATATAAGGCAAGTTCACCTCTTCAGGGTAAAACGTTAAGCCTTCCTTAGGATGCGCCCACATTGCAGTAAAACTTGCCATAAAAGAATACTGGGAACCTATCGCATTCAAGTCACAAACATGTTGCAAACAAGTCAAAGACCGTAAGTGGAGAACGAATCTTTGGCCGGTGTTGGATCATCGCATGGAGCACTGGTTAGAACTACAAATAAATCGGTAACTTGTTTTCAACCTGTTTGCGATGTGTATACGATAAGTTACTGACGTGTGTTTATGACATGATTTACTGCAGTGTGGACGCACCTTTAGAAGACTTCAAAAAACAAAAATGATATAAAAAAATATATACCTCGTTAAGATCGATTTGTTTTTTGGCTGGACAGAGTAAAGGGCACTAAAAAATATCGAATTTATAGATCTTGAATTCTGAGTAACGTTTCTGATATCTTCAAGGGACTCGTACGAACATGTTATGATCGATGTGTATTTATGGGAAATCGGTAATGCCGGTGACCTCTTCGAATTCAGTCGTTGAAATTTTATGGTCCCCTTGGAGCTCTCTTGGAAATTTCATGGACGCATAATTTTCCTTGGGCTCCCTTTCTTAAGTGAATGCGTCTGTTATAAATTTTACATTCGCTTTAGTTTATGGTGTAGCTATTTAGAAGTTCTCTTTCCTTTAGGTTTCTCTACTTCTCAAACATGTTTCTTAGAACGTTGCTCCTTTTTTTTTTAAGTTTTTGTTTACATAGTCTCTGGAGTTCCCAGTAAAATCTGTGGTAGTTAATAATAATAATAATAATAATAATAATAATAATAATAATAATAATAATAATAATATAATAATAATAATAATACTGTATAATTTATTTTACTGATTTATTTTGAGATGTAATTTTCTTCTTCTTGCTAAAAGATATTCTAAGACATACCATCTGTTTTCAGATTCAAACTTCAGATAAGTTTTTTGAAATAAAAGGAACACGAATATTTGCAATAGTACTCGAACACACACACACACACACACACACACACACACACACACACACACACACACACACACACACACACACACATATATATATATATATATATATATATATATATATATATATATATAGAGAGAGAGAGAGAGAGAGAGAGAGAGAGAGAGAGAGAGAGACTGACATTAGGTTTCCTATGGTTCTCTGATGCCATGGGTAAAAATGCGTTCCGACCACGCTGACGTTCATGGCGAATATGTATTTCCGGTGGCGGCGTTTAAAATACTTTGTTGGCAAATTTTGATTCAGATGCGGTTTTTGCTTCCTGGTTCACAGCAGAAGTCTGACAATTAAAGACAGATATTGGAAGCAAGCCGTGTAATTGCACATTGCTTTCCTGCGACTTGTATTGCATTTTTTCGGGACAGAGTGGTTCTAGATTTTCAAATGGTCCGTTTCTATGCGGGCATTTATTGCCGTCTGGACTAGATTAAATTGGTCAACAGATCTGGTGTGACCCGAGTTCTGGAGGGCTATATTTGATTTTAAAAAATAGTCTGAGATACCTACCAGGTGAAGATACACGTAAAGTATCAATATTAACGTCTAAAGTTCATGTAAGTACTAAATACTAAAGTAAAGCTTTGCTGTTCTAGGCGATTTGTAAGTTTTCTAGGTAACCCCTTTTACTAACATACCTATGTCATCCAGGCATACAATTTGTTTGAAAAGTTATGTTGTAGTTTTTAAAATGTCATCTCACTGTCAAACTTTAGTTTTTCTGTAATTTTCTTATTATTGAATTTAACAAAGTTCAGTTAAACACTTAAAATCCAAGAAAAAAGTAATGTGAACGGTTGAAACTTTTAAGTGAAGTAGTGATTAGTGAAATGAAGTTAGTATGTGTAATGTGATTCCCTTAACGTTAAATTTTGACGTTATCAAAATTCATAAAAAGAAATTCTGTATGTTTTTCGTTTGGTTAGAGTTGTGTACCATGATTAGGAAGGAGATCGCATTCAGTTTGTTGCTCGTGAAAGTAGCATAAAAGGGCGGTAAAAGGTAACAAGAAAACATATCCTGCGAATATCGTTAGTTTTCACTGTTTCTGTGTGATATAGACCTAACACAACAACAACAACAACAACAACACAACAACAACAACACACACACACACACACACACACACACACACACACACATATATATATATATATATATATATATATATATATATATATATATATATATATATATATATATATATTCTAACCATCTTTCTCTTTCCGTACCAACATAGTAACTTAGTATGTCTACATATTAACCTGGCAAGTGTTCTTTTATATCCAGCTAAGCTAAACCGTTTGGATATTGTGTTTTACAGAAAGTCAGTTGAGATATTCTTTGCTCCGTTGGTTATTAGACTATAACTGACCATATAAAATCCATGAAATGGTATCACTAAAAATGTGCGCTCCTGAACAGTTGATAGATAATTTTCATATGACGTAATAGTGTATATAGATTTAGTTTAATGAAATATGATCGATTTTAACATGTAAACGTTGGTTAGGAAGGATGATAATTCAATCTTTCCTCTCGCTTTATAACCAGTATGGTTATCAGTGATTTCTGCCAATGAATTACTAAGGACAATTTTCTTTATTCTGCAGTGCCCCCGAAGATTATGCCATTTTCTTTCTCCAACAACATCTTGAGTGAAGGAAATCGAGCATCGCTGACCTGCCAGATCTTGGAGGGAGACTTGCCTGTTACGTTCAGGTACGTGGTCTCTGCATTTCATTACTGGAATAAGTGACTTTAGAGTCTCACATTATTAGGAAGAAGTGATTTTTATGAATTATTTAAAATAAAAACGCCTAGTTTTTTTTACATTCGTTATATAGGCGGATTACGCAAAATGTCTAATTGAACTAAAATTTACGCCTACTTGTATTGTCTTTTACATGTAATACTGAGTTTTATTTGAACAGCCATATTTTACCGATATAATCTAAGGACCTTAAAATTTAATATTAAAACTGCAAAAATCCAACATGGTGTAATCCAGCAGTGCATTAGTTCTGCAATGTTTAACCTCGAATTACACGAACACCAATTATTTCAACCCGATTAATGCTCATGGAAAGTTATTAAACCTTCCTATATGATGTCACTACAATCAAGTTGAAAGGAGATCAGATGTAAAGAATACAAAGTATATAGGCGTTACGTATAAAGGTTATAAAGAAGAAGAAATTCATATGCAGTCGTTTTGATACAAACAGAAACCGTGTTGCTCATTTCCATAGCAACGAGTGGGTAATATTGCGTAGACCTCGTAGAACACGCACAGATAATTCCAATAATCCATATATACGGGACTCCATTAACGTCAGTTAATGATCAATCAACGCAATTTGCATAATATTTAATATGGAAGATTACCCTGTAGAGTGCTCGGTAATCCATCAAATACCGATACAGTAATTGAAAACTTTCCCATCATTATTGCCTAAAAGTTTTAATAAATGAGTTATAGTGAAGCACGCTGTTTGCATCTTTGTATGATTAGCCTACTATTACGCCTTTTATTCTTTTAGTTTAACATAATTCTTAGTGGAAATAAGTCCTTGAAAACTATTCAACCATAAGCACTTTCAACCAATAAATTCGAATAATTTTGATCTTACTGGACATTTCACAACATCCGCTCTCAACCCAACAAAACAGCTGGGAGAAAGATGGTGGACCTGTTCCTGTTTATGACGGGGTAACGACTCGGCTATTAGATGATTACCAAATGCAGCTGGTCATCGACCGTATATCTTCGAGGCATAATGGCGAATATACCTGTCTGGCCTCGAATCAAGCAGCAACAAGAAGCTACACAGCAAAACTAACAGTTAATGGTAAGGAAACTCAACGGGTATGGATGATTAAACTTACCGGTATGCTTGGTCATGCTGATTGACAGAAAACAGATAAATAAGCATATTTGCTAAATTGCAACTATTACTGTGTTATGGCAACATCACTCGTTTAAAAACAAGCGTGTGTAAGTATAACTGATTTCTTTATGTTCTACAGATTTCCATTGCCTTAACCCCCTTTTTTTTCAGTTCCGCCTCATTGGGTGACTGAACCTCAGGATAGTGGGGCTGCCCAGGGAAGCACTGTCACTCTGAACTGTCAAGCGGATGGATATCCTACTCCAACCATTACTTGGAAGAAAGCTGTGACTGGAAAATGTAATGTCAGCTCAAGTTTCTTTTATTGAACGATCACTTTTCTTATTCTATTGAAATGATGGCCCAGCTATCTTTCTTCCTCATCTGTAACTCAATCATAGACTGCGCTCTGTGTTATTTGTTAAACCAGTAAATAAGAATGATTACTTCCGACAGTATTATCAATTTTGGATACTTTTTTTCAGGCAATATAAATTTGGAAATATAGGAAAGGTGTAAATATCCCCTGTCTTTCTTATTTAATTATTGGAATCGAGAAAACTTCATGCAAAATGTCTTATAAGTTCATATTCAATTTTTCGTGCTGCTTTCCAAGGCTGAATGTCCTCCTGTATCTCAAACAGATGACTCGTGAGACCTCGTACCAGCAATCCGGGTGACATAGTTGGCGCGAGGAATGGCCAGGGAGATTACCAGGAAATAGTGTACGGTCCTCGCGTGGAAGTCTTCAACAATGGGTCGCTTGTATTTCGCAATGTGCATAAGTCCATGGAAGGGAAATACCTGTGTCAGGCTCGAAATGGTATTGGGGCTGGTCTTAGTAAGGTTGTGTACCTTACAGTGAATGGTAAGAATAATTGTGCACTCGGGTCATTGTCAAGTTGACAAATCTGCATGTGTACAGTTGCAATGCATAATCAAGTTTTTATTAGTGATTTTGTTTTTACCTTCTTTATTTCCCCATCTGTAATTGCTAGATCTAAGGAATATCCATTTTGTAATTTCTGAGTTGATGAATGTTTCGAATGCCCCTTCCTCCTTGTTCTAGCACCTGCGCACTTTCCTGAGAAGATGGGGAGAGAAGTTGTCCGATTTGGCCAGACTGCTGTGCTGAGTTGTCCAGCGCGTGGGGATCGGCCTATTGACATTTTATGGTCCGTTGATGGTCGGCGTTTAGATCCTCATGCTGATCCACGGTAACTTAATATGTACTTTGATTTGTCGATTGACATAATATTATATTTTAGCATATGAATTTTACCATCTAGGGTAGAAGTTATTTCTAAGATTCTGAACTCATGGTTGTCACCTTTTGCACAGGTGACATCATAACGTTTAACTGTCATGTGGATATGATGGATACTAAACAAGATGTCTTATTTCCTGTATTTAGAAGCTTAGAGAAAAACATTTGAAAAGTATAAATGACAGATTTATAGGCAATAATATATTGATTTTGGGATTTGAATGTACTGTAGGTGAAAGAGACATGCTTAAGGAGGAGAGGATTATGTAAATTTTAGTTGACTGACTGATCAAGAAAGTAGGCACGGGGAGAGATTCCTTATTTTGTTGTATGCAGATCTGTAATACTTGAGGTTATGGGAATAGCTGTAACAAGCTTTATGTGATAACACAAAATATGGGAAAATGAAACTAGAATTGAACGATAAAAACCGCATTAAACTTTCAGATGGTTTGTTAAAAGCTGCTTAACGGCATTCGAATAGGGTAATATTGTGGAATATGTACTTGTAAATAATTAGAAATATCCTGTACGTATGTATCAAAGAAGTCAAATCAAATAGTTTTCAGGATATGACATGATTCATCATTTCGCAAATTTGGCTCTGTGCTTTCTATGATATGTAAAGTATCACAAGGAATGAATGGTATACCACTCCGTCGTGGCATTGCTTTCGTTTAAAACTAGACTTAGTAATCACATTTCCTGAAATACTCTTTAGGTTCAGTCAGCTTAAATATACTCCAGTGGAAATGAATTTTTCGTCTAAGAATTCCACTTTAGATCATTTGTGTACATGTGCAGAACATTTCCAGTCTTATCGGAACACATTCTGTGCAGGAGACTTACAATGTTATTGAGTCCCGTTGTTATTTTATGTAAAATAAAATTATTTTAGACATTCATCTGAATAAATATTTAACTAAAATGAATAAAGAAATGTTTCGTTTCTTGTAAATGATCTTGAGGGCTTTGTGTGAAGACAACTGGAAGAAATATGGGTGAAGTAATTTTTTTTTTTTACCACCAAAGGGTTGAAGTTCGAGAAGAAGCAAGCGAAGGCGGTCTGGTCTCCAAGCTCGTCTTGACGTCAGCTGCGCGGACACACTCAGCGACATACACCTGCCATGCTGCCAATGCCTTTGGACGGGACACCCGTAACATTGAGCTTATAGTGCAAGGTAAATTGACATTTAGAAATGTAATACATTTCCTATAATGGTGGAGAATAATTTCTGCTGCAAGTTAAGTACGTCTTATTATATGCTTATGCAGATTCTTTTCCCATAGATTATATATCTCAAGTTCAAAATGTGTTGTGTATTTTCGTACGTTATTTTTTATCGGATCATTACTTAACTACTTCTTTTTGTCAAATAACAGAGGAACCAGAACAACCCAAGAACTTGAGAGTTGTGGAGACCCACAGTCGGAAAGTGAAGTTGTCATGGACAGCTCCATACAATGGGAATTCTCCCATCCAGAATTACCTCATTCACTATAAGCTAGCTTCTGGTAAGTCAACTGACTTTTTACATAAACTTATGTTTATTGGCCTCTCTCTCTCTCTCTCTCTCTCTCTCTCTCTCTCTCTATATATATATATATATATATATATATATATATATATATATATATATATATATATATATATATATATATATATATCATATATATACATATATATATAATTTATATATATGCGTATGTATGTATGTATGTATATGTTTATATATAACTACCTATGTCACACTTTACCACAGGGAGAATGAAACACTAGTGTAAGCCCTGACATTTTCAGTTTCCCGGTGGTAAAGGGTAACATATAAATCATTTCTCTGTGTGATTAATGTCTAATCTATATGTATATATACATATATATATATATGTGTGTATATATATATGTATGTATGTGTGTGTATGTATATACGTAAAATAAGCATTTCAAGTTTGAACTTTGTCATTCGTAAATTAAATTCTAATGTTTCATCAAGTATTGGGAATTTGAGTTTGATTTACAAGATAAATTGCAAATTAAAGTACTTACTGGGTGTTGTTTTCTTCACAGAGCCTTGGCCAACCGTGCCCGAGCAACTAAGCATCCCGGGAGAGCAGACGGAGGGCATTATTCGCGACTTGACCCCAGCTACAGCATATCACTTGCGAGTTACTGGACAGAATTCACTTGGACTTGGCGCGCCCTCAGAGGTCATTCAGGCGGCAACAGACGAGGAGGGTAAGTTTCAAGGTCTCCCCTCTTTCGAAGATAGTTTTTAAGATCATTTTGTTTCTTGGTAAGCTTCTCCCAGAGTAAAACCTTTTGGTTCTACTTTCTGTAAAGTCTTCAGTATCAGTGGAAAGGTTACTCAACACGGAGTTTCATGTGTCTCGAACATAGCTGTTGAAAAGTGGTACGTCATGTCTACTGGCTAACTTTATTTTTTGATATTTTTATATAGGCACATTGAAGACAGACAAAGGTGCCTAATTCATTCCAGAAATGAGTGCATAGGAAAAGTTGCCTTTCGTTCTTACTTGTTTTACATTTCAAATCAGATAACAGTCCTTTTAAGTGGAACTTAAATCACTTGCAGAACCGTCTGGTCCTCCTTTGGATGTTCGTGTAACAGCAGAATCATCAACTTCCCTCCGGGTAACTTGGGAACCCCCGGCTAGAGATCTCTGGAATGGAAATATCTTGGGATATTATGTAGGGTACAGAACACATGCCCTCACATCTGATTACAACTTCCAGACTGTTGAAGTTAGTATGTCTTCTGTTAGCACTACAAATGATGTCTTATTGTGGTCAATATTCGATATATGTTTTCTATATCATAATCAAGTGTCCTTCAAAAGAAGGCATCGTGCTTACCCTATACAAAATGGGAAAAATGCACGTTAAAAAAGAAGAAGGAGAAGAATGTACTTGAGTTCGTGTAATGTAAAACTTCTCAATTTTTTCTCTAAATCGTTCTTAATTTCCTTGGCATGCTCAGGTAGGGTCGGCGTATGGTGGCAGCTCAACTCTGTCAGGGCTTCAGCCGTATACGAGGTATGAAGTTGTAGTCCAGGCCTTTAATAATAGAGGTGCTGGTCCCCAATCCGCTGCAGTTATTGCAACCACAGAAGAAGATGGTAAGGGTTGCTGTCTTTATATCTAGCATTTATTGTTTATTGATAGAATATGTTTGATGCATGTGCTTAGTGATGGAAGCACTCTTCCAATTGTGCCCTAAAGTAATTGTCATATAGAAGGAAAGAAAGCGAATACTTTCATCTTTAACATAATCGAAATTAAAACAAAATTATCACTACAATTATAAGTCCAAAACACAAGTAGTTTGATCTTTTTTAAGGAACAACAATAACTGAAATGAAAACTATAAAGGGTTATTCTGTTTTTTTTTTTCTGAAAATACAAGTTCTGAGAGCAGAGCTTATCATTTGAACATTTATTTCTTGATATTAATTGACATGAAACTTCAAGAGATAAGAATTCAGTATTAAGATGCCTTTGGTCAGTTATTTGATTATACTGAAGTATAAATCTTAACCCCTTGATGATAAGTCTGGTTATTATTGTAATGGATTCCATATAGTTCTATAGCTCTAGTTATATTCTTTATTCATAAAACAGAACAGAATGAAGAGATTCATGTCTTATTACGTTTATTAAATAAAATATTTGGAAAATGTGTATTCAGAAGTCTCAACTGTACCTTTTTCCAGCTCCAAGTATGCCCCCTGAAACAATTCGGTGCGAAGCAACGTCTCCTACTAGTGTATCGGTTGCTTGGCGACCTCCTCCAGTCAGAGGCCAGAACGGTTTAATTCAAGGGTACCGGGTACTGTTTAGACCCGCTTCAGAATATTCAGGTAAGGGATGGTTAGGATTAACTCTGAACAGTTCCTCTGTACGGGTCTGAAAGTTTCATTGATATATTAAACAAGAAGTGCTCTTCATGGAATGTGACTTGACTGATGCTGTCTGGTGAAGTTCGAAGATGCACATTTCATTCTCTGTTCTCATTGATTCAAAAGCGTTATTCATGTTACAGATGAAGAGTCCCAAGTTGAAACAGCTGCTGAGAGTACTAATATCTTTTCGCTGGAAAAGTATACCAATTACAGTTTGAGTGTGCTGGCTTACACGCGTGCTGGTGATGGTGTTCCATCATCACCGGTTTATTGCAGAACGCTGCAGGATGGTGAGTAAACGTATTAGGTTACTCCGGAACATTTTTATATACTAGACTTCTGAATAACGAAGTAGTAGAAAAATAATATGTATATTAGAAGTCTGTTCTATATGCAACAAAAGCATAATAGCCCTTCACATGTCTAAATTATTCTTGTACATTTCTTTGCAGTGCCTGATGCTCCAGCTACAATCAAGGGCGTAGTTAGCTCTTCCTCAACCATCCTAGTTAGCTGGCTACCTCCCACAAAAGTTAACGGAATTCTAACAAAATACACTCTTCACATGGCCATTACTAATCATGAAAAGAAGGTAAATGTTAAACTTTTTATCCAGGGAGTTGGACCCATGCCAGATAATGAAGTGAAAAAAAAATATCTGCGATAATTGCAATAATGAAGAGAATGCTGACCCTTTCATATCTTATCTTTATTTTTAGGAACTCCCGTCTCGAATATTAGGTCCATCAGAAACGAGTTACGTGGCTGAAGAAGTAAGCACCAGAGATGTTTATGAGTTCTGGGTCACGGCCTCCACCCAGCGAGGGGAAGGCTCACCCTCAGAGAAGATCACTGTCAAACCGAAGACAACAGGTGATTATTACCTTTAAGATTATTGGTCTGTTCTTCCCGGTAATATCGTCAGATATGTTGACAATGAAATAATAATCAATTTGGTTCATTCAAATTTCAGTGTTTTAAATATCGACACCATTACCTGATATTCCCCCAGACTGAAAATTTTCTTGTTCACATACCCGTGTGCCTCCATGCTGAGGACCTTTTGACTAGTATTTCATGTGTCATTTTTTACTTTCCTACCTTATCACTAAATTCTACTCTTTACAATTCATTACTGAAAATATGTACATTTACAAGTACCCTTGCTTTATTTAATTTTCCAGTAGTTTAATAGTTTTACTTAGTAAATATTTCATAAAATTTCCTATTCTCCTTGAAGTTCCTGCTCAGATAGCATCATTTGGAGGGCCTCTAGAAGTTGCATGGAAAGAAGACGTAAGACTTCAGTGTCACTCAGTCGGAGAACCTCCACCAGAAATTACATGGAAACTCAACAACAAAATTGTCACCCCTACAGACAGAATTCAGGTAAGTCAAAATGTGAAATGTATTTGCATTTGTTGGCCCTATTAAAGGAACAACAAGCTATACAGAGCGGGAAATAAATGCTAAGTTGTCAAAGAAAGAGCTTCCTAGATAAAAATTTGGGAGTAAAACGAAAGATAACTTTGACCTACCGAAATTCTAGATGAATGGTGGCGTTTCTTTTTTGCAAAGATCAGCTGCTTTCCACTAAATGAATAGAATCTACATAAACCTAATGGAGCTGAAAATTCATATCCATTTATTTTAGGCTCCACTAGAATGACCTGCAACCAACTGATTGATCGCCAGCTCAGATATGATATTTTTTTTAGTTTTCTCATTCTGTTAAATGGAAAAATGAAAAGCGAACGATTTTTAGTAGTTAAAGAAACAGTTTGGCAGCAACCATTTAACGATTTAGAATAATATATATTTTTCAGTATGTTTTTCAGTGCGATGGTCCTGGAGCAAGTCTTTCAATTATAGATGAATTTAGGAGAGGATTCATTTAAGAGCCTGATCCTGCCAAGGCTAAAGCTTAGCCAAGTAATAAAGAAACCAGAAGGAGTGGTTGGGTATAATGGAAGTCTAAGGAAAGACCACAGACATGATATTCGTAACTGTTGTCGAGGGCTGGGGTAAAAAAGTTACTTTTCTATTAGACCCATTACTTGACTTTAGGTGCATGAATTCCCTTAGTTTTCTGTTCCTTTTTGATTGTACATACTTTTTTGCAATTCCCAAAGATCAGTTACAAAAAATCCCCGTAGTCTGGGTTGAGGGTAAATAATGTAGCAAAAATTTAGAAAAAATATATACTAAAGTTCAAGTTGAATTTCGTTTCTTTCTAGACTGAACTGGGTGAGATGTTAGAGAATGCGCGTTCTGCTAGTCATTTATAGTTCTCAAGAATACTATTAATAGTATTTTTAAGTGGTGCGAATGAAATTGCATAGTTTCGACATATATTAAACAATCTCCTCCCTATCAGTCATATTCTTTGGAACTTGGACTATTACGGAAGCTGGTCATGTGTTCATTAATATTCTAGGCTCAGCATCTGTTCCTTTTTTTCATAAAAGGAAATGTAATGTTCTTAGTCTCAGTAGTCACCATTTTCAGATCTCAAACATATCAAGATGCAAATTGCATTTTTTTTTTTAGATTTCACTTCTTGAAAGCCATATGTATATAAATTTAAATGGAATATAAATGTTACAATTTTCAGTGTCACTATATCTGTGCTTGATTTGGTACAGACAGATATTAAGGAAATTTCTGATGATGATGTTAAACTGTTCCTTTGACAGGTGCGACCGAATGGCTCACTCCTTATCAGAGACGTGCAGAAAGCTGATGCAGGAAACCTGAGTTGCACTGCGAGCAATGTTCACGGAAGTGATAGCATCACGTATTTCCTCACTGTTCAAGGTATTATTACAGTACTGTATCTGTTTTGAAGCACTTAATGGGTGACTGACATTTATCATTTAAATAATGTAGGACTCTGTTGTTTTTTTTTTTTTTACCGAATCGTCCTTCATGAAAACATAAATGTTTAAATATGATACAAATTGCGGAGATTCATTCATTTCTTAAGGCTGGCGAAGGACTGACACATCCATTTCATCCAATGGGAGAAAAAAAAATAAACCAATATGTTATTCTGAAACCCATCCAAATGTTGCGTTTCCTCAATTTTGGGTGCTGGGTGATACAAATTTACCGATTACACATTCTACTTTTATGAGGATCGCTTTGATCTGTGGCTTAGTGGGCCTGTCTCAGTAGTAAGGCCCCACACGAGAATATAGACCTGATTTATGTAACATATGGGCATTTTTTTTGAACGATAGGTTTTCTCCTTGTCAGTGAAATAATATGGAATAATATTTACCCACGTTTAGAATTATTCAGCTCCCAGATGTAACTAACTGTGCTGTGTTCCTTCAGAAATTGCTTCTTATGTTGCAAGGCACTCTGATGTATGCAGGTGGAAATTTATACTAATATGAAAGAGTACCTTCATGAATATCAAAGGAAACCACCTATCTTCCACAATATTACATTCTTCAAAGCACCAGTAAGTCAAAATTTTCTCACTCAAAATTTTGCTTTTTTAGAAATGTTTTTATTTTTTTATTTTTGCAGTACCTCCGGCCCCACCAATCTTGTATGTCCAGGGAAGCTCAAGAGATGCCCTCACGCTAAGGTGGAATCTGCGTCCTCATCATACCCCAGTTAGAGGGTATATCATGAATTACAAGCGAGAATATGGTGATTGGGAGGAGGTGAGTTTTACGTTTAGTTTACTAATGGGTATATGTTTATCTCATGAAAGCCCCAGTTAACAGAAATATATAATTCTAGTATAATTTTGTAACAAACATGAGCTTGCTTTTAATAAGCTTGATTGTCCTGGGTTAAACTGTTATCTGTGGTTGGGAGCTCAGGATATATTCATTCTCTTCCTGAATTTTTCTTGTCCAAGTTCTGTGTTTTTTTATGTTTGTACATTTCGTATTTCCTTCTTTTTGTTCCTTCATAGGTTGAGCTTCATACTGCACGAACTAGCCATACATTATCAGGCTTAGTGTGTGGCTCCAGGTATCAGCTTTATGTGACTGCTTACAACAAAGTGGGGACTGGCCTTCCATCAGAAATACTCACTACCTCCACCAAGGGTTCAGGTAAAATGCACCATATTGACAGTCTGTTTCAAGACATCTACTGAAAATAGCTCTCACTCGGCTGTGCTGACAATGATAGTGAAAGAGGAAAAGTAATGATTTAGAACTCAGATTACTTAAGGAAAATCTTTCCTGTTATTTTGCAGAGCCTGTAGTGCCCAGTCGATCGCGTCTTCTGGATGTAAATTCAACGTCAGTGCTAGTACATTTGAGTACCTGGGGAGATGGCGGATGTCCCATACTTTACTATGTCATCGAGTATAGAGCTGCCACTGCCAGGGTGAATATCACGCATATCATTTTACTATTTTTTGATGAACAATTTATGATATTATAGAGGGTCAAATTTGCGACAGTACTATTTCCTTTTTTTAATTTCAGGACTGGATATCAGTTGCTAATAATGTAGCTGCTAACGAAAAGACGTACGTGATAAGGGACTTGAATCCGGCTACTCGATATTCTGTCAAAGTAACGGCTCATAATTCAGCAGGGTCAAGCGTTGCCACTTACGATGTCACTACATTGACACCCGAAGGAGGTTGGTATTACTTTGCTTCTGTTTTTTTATATATATAAAATCAACACCGTGGGATAATGCGTTATGAATGTTTCAACTCTTACGATAATGCCAATATCTCATTTCCTTTTACATCAGTGCTCCTGGATGAGAAAACTGGACATGACGTTGGAACAGCCTCGCCACCGCTTTATCAAGACCTCAGGGTTGTCATACCTGCTGCAGTAGTGGTTGTTATAGTCATTGAGGTCATCATGGCTATTGTCTGTGTCTTCAGGAGAAGAAGTGAGTCTCGTCACATGATTCCGTTTCATTTTATTTTTATCATTAAGAAAGGTAGAACCCTGAGAATAACTGACTCTGATGTGTCTGTTATCTAATTTTGCATTTGTGATTTTTGTATCCTTTAAATTAAACTGCATTTTTAGAAATACTTTCAGCACTGTAATTTTTCATTGGGGACTTACCTGGATTCACCTTAAGCATTACTGAGCTACGAAAATTATGTGCTTTTTATGGCGTAATGAGTTTTTAAGACACCGTCATCTTTGCAAGTTTTCTCAAGACCTTTTGGATATCTTTCTTTAAGCCACTAAACTGAAAACAGACACAGATTGAAGTTACGGGCTTTTTATGTAAACTGACTTTGGGTAATTGTTTGGAAATTATTTGTTTGAACTTTTGTTAGATAAATACTTCTTTTATACGTTTATTTAAAAAAAAAAAAATTTAACTCTCCTGTCATACGTAGTGTAGCAGGATGAGTAAGTCAGTTTTCTGCTGTTTTCAGATAAAATTTTAATGGTACATTGTTCTTTATATCTGTATTTTTCAATTCCTGTATTGTCATGTAAGTTTGAGAAAACAAATAGTTTTTCCAGTCTCGTGACTTTCGCCAAGAAATCTATTAAGCTAACTTACCACTTTAGTCTCGAATGTAACTGACCTCTCCCAACACAGAAATGCGGGAAAGAGGAGGCTCCGGAGGAATGGCTGAGTCGCCGTCAACGGCCCAGATTCAAAATCAGCAGAATCAGCACCAGCAATATTCGGCTCTCCCAGCAAACACACCGTCCACGCAGGACACAGCCACTAACAAGGATTCATCAGGTCAGCTAGTGAACTGTGAACTACTTGTATTGTCTAGTCATTAGAACCTTTATTATGTGTATATATATATATATATATATATATATATATATATATACATATATATATATATATATATATATATATATATATTTATATATATACATATATATTTACACAAATTTTGTATATTTATATTTTATATACATATGTATGTATGTAAATACATATACATATATACATACATGTTGTGTATGTGTGCCCTTATTGGAAAGCACGTTATCAACATTCCCCTGAAATAGCTTTTACTCAGGACTACATTAAGCATAGTTTAAATATGTGTTGCACGAGTTTGACTGAAATATACTCATGTTGCAATATTGCATCCTCTAGATTAAGACTTTTTAAATGAGAGTTATTAATGCCTAGATCACTAGCACCCAAATTTTATTATATATTATTGTTCTACCTTCATCACTACTTTCATGAACAGCTTATAGCAGCGTTCTGCTATTATCAGTCTTGTATCCAGAGTTCTACTCTCCTATTCTGAAACTAGTTCTTTTTTATAAAAAAAACTTTTGGTTCTCGAGTGGCCCAATCCTTTCCTTACCTTTATGGCCACCTCCTCTTTCCCTGTATTTCAATATTCAGTCATTTACACAGACCAAAAGCCTTTCACGCTAACATATTTAATCCTCGTTGCAGATTACATCGAAGACATATGTCCATACGCGACTTTCCAGCTTCCAGCTGTGCCAAAAAGCCACTATGGTGAGAGCACTGATTCAGGAATCGTTTACTCTGGTCCATATCATTCAGTTCAGGGAGCCTTTGTATACCACGACCCAAAAATGACATCGCTTGAAACATTCCCTCTTAGACACGTAAGTCTGACACTCCATCTTGGTTGTTTAAAGGTAGTTTGGCATCAGTACTCTGTCAATGGCTTTTCATGATTTTTTGTCAAGATGATAAGTCATTTTCCTAGTCGTTGATTTTGTGTTTGTGCGATGAACAAGTATATCTCTGGTCCCAATATTTTAGTCATGATATCTGTCTTATTTTTTAGTTATTTTAATTATAACGTTATAATTCTTACCAAATTTTACTGGTATTCTGTCAAGATGTTTAAGTAATTTTCCTTGTCGTTGATGAGCCGTTTTTGAAAAAGCAATTACATCTCTGGTCCCATTATTATAGTAATTGACATCTGTCTTACCATATAGTTATTATTTATAAATATTTAATTTTTACAACAATTTACTGTCGTTGAGGCTGGCCAAAAGTGATTTGATAAAAGCACTCAAAGGCGTGTTAAGGAAACGATCTTGGAAGATTCCAATTATTATCATTTTGCTGTCATTGTTTTCTTATATCTTAATGCTCTACTATGGGAATGAAAATGAATACAAGCTTGAAAATATATTTTCTTCTGTTTTCCTCTGTTTTTCTCTTTATGATTTTCAGTCATTATTGATGTTCCCAATTTGACATTCCAAATTTTCTAGAGGAGAGCTAGTGAAGGTGACTCAGTTTGCTTTTGTGGTGCTGAGTTACTTTACCATGAATATATTGTTTCAATATAGGAAACATTATTACACAATACCAAGTCAGCAGTCTCATATTCACCAGAACAAATTATATTCTCAGTTCATTTCGCCAACAGATTCTCAATTTACCTTAAAAATTAAAAGAGTATCTTCTTCAACATTTGTAGTTTATCTTGTATCCCTATGCATATCTTGTTTCCTTAAGTCTCTATTTAGTGTCTGTTTTCATTATCATCTGATAGCCAAATTTTTGTGCTTTTAATTTTTAATTGTTCTGTAATAACATATCCAGTGAGCTTACACTGGGATATTTTGATCTGATTTTTCATCCACTGCTTTGATTTTTGCGGATGTTTGATTTCAGTGTACGACCTGGAGCATGATGTTTTATTTTTTTTTATTTTTTATCAAATGCTCTTTTGTTAACTTCAGAACCTCACTGGAGCTCACTAACCACCCTAATTCATTAATGGGGAGTCTCATTCTGCTGGCCTTTGCATCCAGTTTTTCGATAATTGGATACGTGTAAAAGGACACACTGGATGGGACAGGAGATTTCTTTATAACGTTTTTTCTGTGAGGTGGCATGTGGTCTTGATGTGTCTGGGGTCACGCAGCAGTTGGCATTAAGGGTTAAATATTTATTTCAGAGTTATACCAAAACTGAGATTTTGAGATTAGATTCTCTTATGATATACTTATCTTTATGCCAAACAGTATAGTACAAATGAGCTTATGAAACTGTATGTTATAATCCCATTTATATGAGGTGCCTAGTTTGTCTAATTGTGTGACATCATGTAAATTGTTTGGTTTTATCTTGTTGCAAACACATTCCAGGATATGCATTCTTACCATGAAAATCGCAATTCAATATCATCAATTATACATTTTAGAATCCTAATGTAGCCTAGCATTACGCACCAGAAATTGAACTCTAAAACCTGTTTCAAACAGTAGTTGAATGCTATTGCATATTAAATTATGATAAGTAATTCAAAAAGTTCAAGCATTAAATCTATTGAAAGCAAGAAGGTAATATTTTATTTTTCAATTTTTACAGCAAAAAGAACCGGAATACACAAAAGTACGAAGAAAAGGTAGAAGAGATCCGCATGTAGAAAGTACAGGTAAGTAATCTATCTAAGATTTAGTTTTTAGTTTATATATATATATATATATATATATATATATATATATATATATATATATATATATATATATAAATGTATATTTTTATGTATATGTATATAAATGTATAGTTTTATGTATATGTATATATACATATACTGTATATATATATATATATATATATACATATATATATGCATGTATGTACATATGTATATACACACACAAAATCCTTCATAGTTGGATATTGTGAGACCTTAGATGCCCATCAAGGTATATTTTCTAGAAATGGGTTAATGACGTTCTGTTCCAAGGTCAAGGTTTAGGAAATATATGTTTCAAGTAAAACTTGTCTTAAAAATGCCCTTCGTGAAGTAAAATCCAAGTCAAGAAGAAAATGTGTGAGATTAGGAATGAGAATACTGAGCCAAAATAATGCAAAAAATAAACGAGAATCTAATAAGGGGAGATTGTAGGAATTAAGAAAGACACCAGTTTTAACATTTTAGCATCTCAAATTGTATAAAGCAGGAATGGAGAAACAGATACTGAGCTTGTTGGGAATATGTGGCAAACATTTTCACTATATTTCTGCTCTGTGGAAATAAATAACATGGGTAATGTTCCTGTCGAGAACAGTTAGGATATTTTATAACAGAGAAAACTATTCTAAGTAACGATGAACTTTTACAAACATGACAAGATGAATTCATTAAACAATTCCTTTAGGGTTACTAGCTTATCTTGAAATGAAAATTTGATGATATATCGGACAGTGGTAGTTTTAAGTAACATGTTTGAGTATAACACACTGAAAAGCAGATCACGAATGATGTACGTTAGATCAGAAATATTTCTCACAATACGTAACAGTATCTTGCAAACTTTTAAATGAACGGAACTATCAATTGCTCTGAGATATGATGTCAGCCTCCATTTTCAAAATTAAGTGTTACCATATTGTAATCCGAGTCGAACCATCTTCTCTTCTTCATTTCCAGAATCGGATAATCTTGGCAGCACAGATTCTGAGGTGAAGAAGATTCTGTCGCTGCACATGCCCATCAGTGAGTATGATACCTTAGGTAGTGACTCTGAGGGCACAGGTACCAGGGACTCGCCACCCACATTCGCTGAGTCTGCTGGGCTTGCTCACGCCCACATTCATGCTCATCCCGCCCACAGTAGCAGATCAAGACCTGATTCTGCTGTTAGCCAAATTCGTAGTAGTACAGATATATTCAAGCACCGTGTTAGAAGTAGACAACAAGGTAAGTTCAGGGTCTTTGACGTCCAGTGTTAATATTTCCTATCGTTTGAGAAACTTTAAAATGGAGATATTTTAATTTAGATTACGTTTTAGAGTAAGTTTCTTGAATTACTTGTCTTGGTCCCTCGATGAATAATTGTGTTTTGTCATTTTCTTCTTACAGCCTGCATTATTTAAGTACACGAGAGAGAGAGAGAGAGAGAGAGAGAGAGAGAGAGAGAGAGAGAGAGAGAGAGAGAGAGAGAGAGAGAGAGAGAGAGAGCCTTGGAAATGCCATATGTTCATTAGATATATGAATTGTGCTTTCAGAATCCACAAAATCACAAGAAAATAGTAGTTCATCGACGGATACTTCTAGTTCTGGACGTAGGGCACATCCTCGTAGGGGTAAGAAGTCTACGAAGAGGCAAAGTCGTTCAACATCTCGTGCCGGATTTGAAGAGACCTCCTTCAGGTAATATTCGGCGCAAAATTGACCCATCGCTTGAAATTGCCTTTTAATTTCATTTTTCAGATACTGTTCTACGCAGATCTTATTTGATTTTGTCAAAGAGATGATCTGTGTAGTACCTCGATATGTAATCCAACTCAAAGTTAGCATTTTTGTGCACTTGTATAAGCGTAGTTGCATGAAAAGATTGCTGGAATAAGTGAGTGTTCTTTTGCCTCTTTGCTTTGCAGATCATGTAGGCTAGTTTATGAGACTAGTATACATGGACCAAAGAAATTCAAATTGCTTACATTGATTGATTTTCATTAATTTGCAATTAGTGTTACAATGACTTTTTTAAAGTTCATGATCTTCACAAATATACCCCCAGAATAAAAAAAGAGAAATATCTCTGGGTGATACACCTTGTTATTGGCTAATCATTCCGCTTGTCATGTTCTCAGTATACACTCCTCTTTATGTATCGTGGAATATTTCCAACGAATGATTCATTCAGGCTTTGCATTTTTGTCGAAATGGTTTGAGTAGCACCGAGCGTTTCCAGTCTGGAGTCTCAGTCGTTTATAAAGTGTTTACCATATGCGAACTCCAGATTTTTTAACATTTAATTTTGGTTTGGAGTTTCTTCACCCAGGTTCAGTCAACATTGTTTTCTTTCTTTTGTGTACAATGGACAGTTTCAAGTTATGCCTTACATAGTCAAGTAAATATTTGTTTGGTATTTGTTGATTGTGTGTGTCTGTCGCACTTGCTTTCCTTTTCAAGATTCTCTAAGGATTAAAATTTCTGTCTTTTACTTGATCTCCATTTTTATCTATTTCCCCTGTGTTCAGAGTTTTCTGTTTAATATAATTCTAATCCTGATTTTTTAAGGCTTTATGTTGCAAAATATTATATTTAGTTATATGCTGTATTTGAACAAAGTTAAGATGTCTGGTTCATTGTGCTTTGCTTCCCAATTCAGTCGCTGTCATCATTATGATAATTAACATTTTTATGTTAGATTTTCCCTTCACGAGATTAGACGTGAAACGTTTTTGCACAAATCTCCTTTATCAGGTGCATTTTCTGCCTTAATTCCTATCTGGTTCAATCTTTTTTTTTTTATTCCCCTTTTCTTTGATTTTCAGGTTCTTACTGACCTTCATCCCACTGCTATCATATCTACCACTTTTCTTACTAACTATTTCTGATCCTTTCTTATCACAGTCTTTGAAGTGTTTGTCTGTTTTCTGTCTGCTGGATATAACTGCCAACAGTTTTTCTCTGTTGTTATATGATCTTCCCATTAAACTCGAGACGTAAAAGTCAGCCGTCTGTGATCATATCTTGTCGAAATATCCTCCATTTTCTTGGCTTGCTTCTGTGCTTCTGCTGCTTATAGCAGTTCAGTACGGGTCTTATACATGCTTCATAAATGTTGGCTCATTTCACAGATGTGGTATAATGAGAGTCTCAAGGAAGGACGGAAAGAGATTGATAATGAGGTCTATAAAACTTGGTGACATGAATATGTTTACAGATGAATGCATTCCCCTCTGTCATTCTTCATGAAACTTAACATCATGGAAAGATATTCAGAAGTATAGTCTGTACTTCACAACTTCTTGGTCTTAAGGGTGGATTATGAGGAAGAGAGAACTGCTGACAGCCAATTAGTGTTGTAAATTACTTAAAATGAGAAGAGTGATTTTGTTTTGGTAAATAATTTCGACAGAGCGCCTTCTTGAGAGAGGCCTAGAGAAACTTCATGAGGCTACAGAGAACCAGAGTTATGCATCATTTTGTGGAGCAACGTTCGTTGGAATCCATTCTCTGCGAAAGTTCTGAAAGAGGGACCTCAGCTCTGCGGATATTGGAGATCCAGTACCTGAGGAAAAAATGGTTGTGTTACTGTTGTTGATGGTGGAGACATATTGTGTGCTTTTTTCATGAGGCCAATAATTAAGAAGCCCTTGCAGAGTATCAGAAGAGGATGATCTGTGCAGTTGAAGAAGGCTGCTCACAACATGGCTATCCAAAATTCAGATGTACTTTTCTACTGAGGAGCCTTTTTGATAGCAAAGAAGTCAGACTGATTCATTACGAAAAAGAAAAAAATAGTGACATTGCAAAGTACAAATTGGAAAAAGATAGATAAACACTATGTAATAGTGAGTACTACTCGCTTACTGAAGGCTGAAACTAAATTGGATGGTAAGAGACTCTGGTTCATATCTCGAGTAGATGGATTTTCCCTTCTCAGCTTGGGTTGCAAGATTTTCGTCTTTCCAGATTTTTAGTTGGAACTTTCCTCCAGGGTCAAACCAGTACGTTCTAGTAAGGCAATGTTTTGTACCTTGTATAAATGAATTTGTACTATATTATATTACTATAAGAAGTTACTGTTAATTTGCATATTTTTTTATAATTACATGCCAAACTTACTTTTTTTCTTTTAGCTCACAGAAGATATTTTTATAATTATCCATTTGTTTTTGTATTGTGTCATATATATGAAGTAAATCTTTTATGGAAATACTCCACTAAAGTTCAAGTTGATTTCCTGGCTCGACTGACACAATTCTTAACAACTTTCACAGAAGTTTGTGCTTATAATTCCTAGAATATGTTGTGACAAACACCAGCAGTCGACAGAATTCTCAGCGAAGTCTAGATGTTAAGGAATGGCGAATATATCTTGTACATTATACCAAACACATCAGTATGTGGCCTATTTCTTAGAAAGATGTTTATATTTCAGTTTTAATCAGGATATGTTAGTTTCACTTGAGATTAAAAACTATGCAGAGTAAAGAATGGTAAAGCATATAGAGACACACGACACTATCTTTACTGACAAATCGACTGACCTAAGATATAATTACCATTGTTGCAGAAAAGTAAACCATGATGTCAGGCAGCGTCTATGAGATAAAAACCCCACAATGCTGCTAACATTCAGTAAACTCTATTATCTTATTTCCAAGGTCATCACTGATATTCCTTCTAAAGATCACAAATATAAAGGTTCCAGAACGCTACATTGTTGAACATCTGACATGATGTTTATCCTCACGAAAAACACTATCAACAGCTTCTAGTGATTTTAGTTTATAAAAAAGAACCTCATAAGATTCTGAAAGGAAAACATAGAAGGTATTAAAATGGCCAGTAAAGAACTTATAGTTTGTAGACGGTCTAGTAACATAGATCGAGTTCGCAGTCATTTTTGGATAAGTAAATTCTTTCTGACCTCCTAGTGACCAAACGGCTGGGCTATTAATACTTCCCGGTAGTCTTCAACTAAGAAATTGTTATTATCGTGAAAATCCAGGGAATTTTTTATGCATCGCCTCAACTTTATATCAAGAGAGATGCAAAAAAACGGAAAATTAGTCCAGCCTTTATATTCACATGAAAAGTTTCTATGCTTATGTGTTTTTATCTTCTTGGCTGTAGTCATTTGTTAGAAATTTTATTATTTACATTCATCAGTATGAGGTAAATATGAATATAATTTCAAAGCTGTTTTCCTTAAATATTTTACATAATCAAATAGCTTAGTTCTCGTATAATTCCATTCTAGAGTCTGGACACATTTTGAGGAGAATGAAATATTTCATTGATGTGTAAATACTTGAGAGTTGTATTTCAAAGACAGTGTAAACATTTGTACGTTATTATGTAATGCTCTATGTTACCATATGATCACATATTTTAGTTAACCGCGAATTGCTGTTAGGAGCCCTTATGGTGTCTGTCTATGGTATTATCACTATTTTCCTTACAGTTTTGTCTATCCTCTGCTTACGTTCCACTAGCAATGATGTCCGTGAGCCAGTTGTTATCTTTCTGTTAAGTTTTATGGATGAAACCTATAATGTTAAAAGTCCCTTTATTCTAGATCATTAGTAGTCTGAAGATTTTTTGTGCTCTTATTTTGTTTACGTTGTGCTTACAAGGTACATTGAGAGCAAGACAAGTGGAATATAGCTTCTTGTAACCACATCATATTACACACTGAGTAGGGATGCTTTGCTTTGTAATGAAGAACAAGTATATATTTTCCCCTATCAAAAACGAAAGACGATAAAAACTGAATTACTTTCCCATGCCTCTTATTCAAAGGACATTTGTCATTCTGATCAAAGGATGGAGCATTTAAGAAGTAGCTTTAAAGTGTAATGTACTACATGGTGGAAAAAGATAATCATAGTTATATTCATTTTTAGCATACTAGCTTGACTCAGTCATAGTATCCATCTCCTTTGTGTTCTCGCTTTGTCCAGAAAAATAATCATAAGCCCTCCCTGTGTTTTGCTTTGAAAGTGAATCCTATTGTATTTTGTGACGATTTTCTCCCAGGCCCCTCAAGTGAGCAGGTGGTGCAGAGTTGTGAAGAAGGCGGGCCGACTGTAGTCGAAGAGACTGTGGGCGTGGGCGAGGTCAGTGCCTTGACCCTACTAACTAATCCACTTCTCCACTTGTGGTTGTGACCCTTTCACTTGCGTGCTAACCCTCTCACCCATCACCCTGATTAGCACTGTGTTAGCTAGCTATTCATTAACCCGTATTATGTTTCATGTCCTGCCTTGAAAGGGCTTTATCTGAGATGTTAACCTGCAGAAACATTTTATGTTAGCAAACTGATGCTGTATTTGCCTTGAGTAGTAGATCATTTTTTGGTGGTCTGATGCTGACAATTTTTGTGTGAACAATAGAGAACTTTGTAGGCAGTGTCATGCTGCAGTTCTGTCTTGGGAAACAGACAACGTTTATTGACATTCTGACAGTCTAAGACAATGATAGTATTTAACTCTCATGTAATTCTTTCTTTTTCTTTTAAAGCTATTGTATGACAGTATAGTAAAACTAATGCCTGGCTGAACAAGCTTGCCGAAGACTTCTTGATATCAGCTGAATAAAATGTTTCACTGACTCGTTTCAGTGATATTTAGTAGTAACCAAGTGTGCTATATGTTAAAAATTCAGTTGCTATCAGAAATTACTTTGATTGCAGTTTGGGAAACATGTCATGCCGCAGTTCACCCTTCTTTGATTTTAGTTTGATATCCCTTCCCATCTATTGCTTCTGGTACGTGCTTCATTTCCATTATTTTACTCAAAAACTTTCCTTATAATCCAAGAACTGTATCATCTTCCTGTATTTAGCTTTTGATGAATGTGCGATTCAGAATTCTTGGTCATATTAAGCCATTTTATTTTTCTCAAATGAAACCTTATAAAATATTCATAGCTTGCTTCCAAAGGTTTTGGTATTAAAGCTCTCTTTTACTTACTAATTATCCCTTTTTTCATTATCAAGAGACTTTACCATTTCAAAGCTTCCATGACGTATGTGTATTTGCAGCTATTGCAACCAACCTCTTCGGTTTGCATGTGGTTTTTATTTAATGATTTTCAGGTGCTTCTCATACTTTTCCTGGAAAAATCTTTCTCCAGCCTTCTTGACAAGCTTTTTGTGGATTTTCTCGATAAATAATGAAAACATGAAAATAAAAAATAAATAAAAATCCATCACCAAATATTAAAGGAAACCAAACTGAAAAATGTTATTTACTTTAAACTGAACAAATTGAAAGCGAGATGCGTGGGTTTACTGTTGTCATCTGACATACGGCGTACTGTGCTGATATACTCGTATCTAAGGCATTCATATTCACTTTGTCAATGGAAAATCTTCATTTGCTTCAAGATATGTCATTTACATTTCAATTTTGTTTGTTCATCGCTATTGAGAAATGTAACTACAGGCATTCTGTATAGTAGATGAGTTCCGAAGATTTAAACTGTTCAAAATTAAAGAGGGTTTTCTCAATGAAACAGCAGCTTATTGAGAGTGAAGGTTCTTAAGTAATATGCGTAAATAATTGACTTTTTGTGTGATTTTTTTTTTATCATAGTTACAATAATTGTTAGTACTTCGTCCCTAAATGACGCCAAACTAATAACCTCTGTCCCTGCCAGCCGCGGACTAAACAATTAAGGGAACTTAATGTTAGACAGTTATTTCACAACTGCGATGGTAGTAAGGAGCCACTTTCGTATATATGCAATTTTGTTCAGAACATAGTAAGGGCCTGAGCAAGAATGTAATGTATCTGTGACAACTTGTGTTTACCATTGCAGGCTTAGGTAGGCTACCTTGGTATTTTACAAAAAAAGGTGTTGTGGTACGTATATTAAATGCTGTGCTAAATGCCTTTGGGACAGGGCGTTTATCTTCAAGATATATATTATAATTTTCCTGTATGAATTAAGGAATACGAATTTGTGATTTCTGTATATGGGAGGGTAAATAGCGATTGTTTAAACACATAAGCAAGACTCGTAGGTGTTGGTATCTCTAGAGATTTTCGGTTTTGATGTTCGAGGTGTGTGCATTAGATTTAGTTCAAATTAGTCTCTTTGGTATTATTTTCCTTTAATATCAGTCCTCGATACTGGAGCCTTTATTATTGCTTTGTCCTCAAGTCTCCTCAATATGGTTAATACGAAAATCATACTCAAATCTATCGCAAATTCACCGAAGTTATTTGTTTATTTTTCGTCTGTTGCGAGTCGGGGTCCCGCTTGGATTTTATTTGTTCCAGTGTTTTGTGGGTACAGATGGCTAGGATATCTGCAACGTCTCGTGTCATTTTTTTCATATACAATTGTGGATACGTCAACAATGCTGAAACCTAACCGATTCTTTTGTTCTTTGGCTAAATATAAAGGAGACGGCCGCACGACTATTAACATACCTTGACTAAGCAATATAGAAAAGGGTGTATAAGATTTAGTACAGGTGAGATAATTTGAGAAATTTACCGAGATAACGGAAAATTAACTGCCTTTTGGTTTATATTTTTGCTTTCATCCCCGAGGGACTGGTACTAAGCACGGCGTCCCGCTGAAATTTCGCCTTGATTAGTACCAGACCTTCGGGGATGAACGTAAAAATAAATTGCTCAACCATATTATATACACCACATTTCTGTATTGTTTAGACAAAAAAATATATTAATAAAGAATACTGTACCTTCGTGTGGCCTTAACATTTACCTTCACGAATTTAATGGGAATTTGGAAATTTGAATTCGGGCTTCAGTTCTTATTCACGGTTTGTTTAATGTGGACGTGTTATTCTTCTTTGGATTACTTAGGCAGAGTTCACTTTTTGTTTTAGCGTGTCCAAAAGCTTTTGACATTCATTCCGTAACACATTAGCAGTTTAAAGATACAGGTGCTTCTTTTAATCTACAATTATGGGGGACTATAGTGGAAAACCTGGGTTTTTGGGTGGGGAAAAGTGCAAAATCAGAGAAGTGGCAAAGAAAATCCTGGCATTCTAACATCCCCATGAAAGCCTACTACCGCAAGTTCTGATTCAATAAGGTAAGGTTATTGAATGTTTGGTATTGTAGGAAATTTATACTTTAAAACAATGATATTCTGGAGTTGAAAATATTATTTATTTTCATATGTTTTAGGCTAGTGAGTGTTTTGAATGTTTTAGACTAAGTTTGCAGAAAATTAATAGGCTAGTTCTGTGTTCAGAGATACTAGACCCTTTGGTATTATTTCACTTATGGACATTAATTGCTTTCAACATAAAATATAGGTTTTTCTGTTGTATTATGATGTGATTTGAATGATTTTGAGGTTTATTTCCATCGCAAATGAATAATTATCCTTCCCCGGCAAATAATATACTGTATACAAAATTAATAAAATTACGACTTGTCAGAATACTGCACCCCCCTCTCCATAGCTAATACGGCAAAACTGTGTTTACTGATTACAGTTTTGCCGTATTAGCTATGGAGAGAAGAAGTGCAGTATTCTGACAAGTCGTAATTTTATTAATTTTGTATACAGTATATCATTTGCCGGGGAAGGATAAGTATTCATTTGCGATGGAAATAAACCTCAAAATCATGTAAATCACATCATAATACAACAGAAAAACCTATATTTTATGTTGAAAGCAATTAATGTCCATAAGTGAAATAATACCGACCCTTTTTATATCCTACAATTACGGGGACCCAGGTATTTGGGTGAGGAAAAAAAAAAAGTGAAATACAAGGGTGTACTCTAACGTGCTCATGATACCTCTGCAATTTTTTATGTAAGGTAAGGTTTGTTGAAGGTTTTTAAAGTAACATTATGCGATAGGTAAATAGATCCTGGTAACCTAGGCTATGTTAGGGGTGGAGGATGCCAGGTAGGGACCATACACCCAAAGTTAGGTTAGGTTGCTACCCTATTATTTATTTTAATTTACAGTTACCTATGTACGGTGCCTTAGGTTAGGTTAGGTAGCGGGGCGTCCAGGGGGTACGAAGGCCCCTGGCCGGGTAAGGGCGTGCTTAATGTTAGGATAAATGCATCCTTGTATTTCGCTCATTTTGTGTTTTCCGCCACCCAAAAAAAAAACCAGTTTTCCTAGTGAGCTAGCTCATAGTTGTAGGGTATAAGGTGAGGGAGGTCCATTACCTCAAAACTACTCATAAACAGCATTAAAACACAGGAAAATCATATTTTCACCACAGGAATGTGATTATTGTTTAAAGTAAAAATTTACCGATACAGTACTTACTTGAAATAAGAATCTGCTGATTTTTGGGTATTTTTTTACTTAAGTTATTTGTTGTCTCTTTTAGAATTTTCATTTACATATTCTTTCTTGAATTTGTGTTTCTGGTACTGATTCGGTTTCATCATATGCCACCATTTAATGATAAGAAAAATTTTCAGTTCAGGCATTTTGGAGAGTATTATAAAGAACTTAATGGTTATGATATTATGGGTGTGATGTTTAGTGGCGTCAAATTGATTTAACGTTAATTCCTCCTAAAGTGAAGAGAAGCATCTTGGGTTACTTTCTCCAAAAAAGATTGCTAAAAGAAATCACTGTCCTCGCCCATTGCATAAGACCTTTTCCATTGCAAAAAAACAATTGAATATGTACCAGTGGTTTTCATAAACTTTTGTCCATAAGAACAAAATTTTCCAACAAAATTCATAGTTTATAAGACATTATCATGTTGTTTTAAGCTGGAAATGGTGCTTAGAATCTGGATGAGATTGATATCATGCTTCAGGTAAGGGAAATAATCCTCATTTTCCTGATTTAAAATCTGTCGTTAAGATGATGGCTACCGTTTCCAAAACCAGGTAAAGAATTTGACGTTATAAAGTAGTCGGCGTAATTTTACGGATAAGTTTTGTTAACACAAAATGTCAACCTTTGTTGAAATTTAATAGAACTTATTAACTTTCAACAAAGGTTGACATTTTCTTGAGTGCCTCACTTGGGAGAACGTACTACCTGGTTGTAAACGGAAATCAACACCTTTAAGTAAGGTAGGTCCTCGTGATTTTTATAAAAAAATAAGGTTAGAAAGTTACAATTTTGCAGCCATTCGAAGGAAACCTTACTCTTTTAGTAAGGAGTTGAAATAAATAAGTTCTTAGATACCTTTTAGCATATTGCAGTAACGTATTTTAGCAGGAGACTCTTTATATTGAGGGCCTTAAGATTCGTGAAAATAATAACACAAAGCAGTTGTTAATAGAATGGTCACAGTTCTAGGGTCATAAATCAAGAATGTAAGGATTTTTTTATATTGCCAAGTACGTAAAGCCTTTGCATTACTCTGTAAAAGTACGTACGGGAAGAATTTCTTCCCCTCATCTTATCGTTGTGATGACCTATAAAATTGCTATAATTTTTCCCAAGTTAGTCTTAGAAATTATATTGATAGCTTAGACGTTAGCTTTTCTGAAGGAGGATTTAAAGAGACGAGGCCACCCATTTTCCCAGAAATAACTATAAAGGATTCTTGGAAGGACGTTCACTGATGAGGTCTTCGGTACGTTTGTGGAAATTTGTCTTAATGATATAAGGGAACATTTGAGTTGTTTTAATAATTTCAGTGTTATTCTGTTTAGAATTAGCATAATAGAATTCAAGAGCATTGCCTGTTTTTGCTTCGCTGCTGATTCTTAGGTTTGGGCATAAATTTCACTCATTTCATGATATGCTAAGTTACATTTTCAGAGTAGTTTGAAAGTGAAACTTACTCAAGTAAGATTACAAAATTTATCCAATAGAGAATATTTAGTAGTTAATTTTGGTAATCTTTATTGTCGATAGAATGCCTTAGTTATCATTTAAGAAAGGAAAAACATGTTTTAACGATTAGTTCTGATGAGAAATTGTACATTTTTTACTCACGCAGCAGTACAGTGACCCATAGGTGGATTTTTGTATTTTACGTTGGAATAGTTTTGCAAAAAATTACATAACGACCTCCAGATTACCATGTGATAAAGTGTGTGTAAAAGTTAAACCTTTATATGCATTATATATTTGTAGTGTTTTACCTTTACCAGCTATTTTGCTTAAGTGATCGAAGTCAGTTTTGCAATCAGTTGTCTGTCTAAGCTAATTTTTTCTGCGCAATAGCGTTATTGTTGCAATAATAAAAAATATCAATCCAAACACCCCTTTTTGTACTGTTCAGGTCAAACGGTATGAACTTGCTTCAGTTTTCTTGCGTAGTCAAGTGGTATGCCTACATGAAAAAGATATTTTGTCATGTAGGGCAGCATATTTGGAAGCAGCCACAAAGCGCCCTTTTTACTGTTAACATAAGTGGTCTCTCACAAAGCCTTTGAGTTTTTCTCAGTTTTATCAAATGGCTCGGTACCATTCTATCTGTTATCAGGTTTTCTTCATAAACTGAACAATGCTTGTATCATTCCTTGCGTGATTTTTTTCCTTTTCATAGAATTACTATCTGCTTTGATTATGTAAACAGTCCGTAAAACCTTTGTTTGGCACTTGTTGGAAATGAACAATTAAAGAAATACACTATGGCAACAAATTATGTTACAAGAAAGATAAGGGAATGATACTTTTGTGCCATGTATTCAAGAGATTATAAGTGTACTTAGATTAAGAACAAATGAGAATGTGAATAAAAAACACTCGTGAAAAAAAGAGAATGTTAAACTTTTGACCGCGAATCAGTGGCTGACCTGAAGAAAGACTTTGAATCGTAAGTCCCTTTTCAAATCTGTCCCACATTTGCAGAATTTACAAATGTGTGATGACATCGCATAGTGAATTACATTAGGTTTCAGTTCATTGAATGATGACAGGGATCGGCCAGTGAGATTTCATACTATTCGATTTCACTTATTTGAAATTTTTAGGTAACGTAAAATAACCCATTATTTTGTCTTGGTTGGTTACTAACAACTGGGTACATTTTTACGGATGTGTGACACTTTTCGATGATTAAAAATTATCAGTATTGTACTTGGCAAAAAAGGAATTCATTAATTAAACTGTTACTGGGATTGTCGACAAATGCCAGTAATTTGTTTTATGACAGAAGCTGAGATAACTACCAAAATTAATGGAAATTCATACTAGTGGTTTCTCTTGATTAAGGACACTGAACACTAGAAAAGTTTGATGAATACGCAGGTCGCCATTGTGATATTACTACTCTTGTTTCTTCTAAAGTTAATGCCATCTTTATATAATCCTGTTACGTGTTAATGGAAAACCTTATTTAGCTACTTTCATCATAGTAGGTATCAAATTTTTTTTTATGATACCCGTAGTTTGGTTAATAAAGCAATCAATGTACGTGTGTTCACTTATTAAGATATTAATAGGTCATGAAATCCTATTAAAAATTTAAAAAGGTTTTAGACTCCTAACTGAATGTTTCAGACTCCTGTTCTCTTAAACTTTCTTTCAGTCCTGACCTTTGTTAAGTAAGTACTTTCTGTTGTCATCACCATGACCCTCTGTTCTGTCAACCTTGAGAATATAAAGTCCCTTTTGCTGTAAGAGCTTGACGTTTTAAGCCTTTTGTACTGAGTATGCTTCTGTCTCTTTAAAATATTGTGAACTTTGCACCGTTTGCACTGCCATTACGGGTAGTAATGGAGTTAGATATGTTATGTTTCCAAGGTTCTTAATGGCTCTGTCTTACCCTTCAGAACGAAGTTGATGTTTTACAGCATGCTGAGCTGTTCTCTTCAACACGCCACTCTTTCCTTTCTCTGTTTGGTAAACTAAATGATTTACGATCTTTTGTGAAATAGCTCCGTTTTCTGTTTATGTATTTTCATTTTACATGGAATTCATTTTCATGTTTTGTTGAATAACCACCATCATACTGTCAGTACTTAGCAATCAAGCTTTGTTTCTTTTTTGGAACTGTGGCATTTACATAGTGAGCTCTGGTACAAGACCTTATATTTAACTACCATTTATATTTTTCATATATCATAGTACTGAAGACGAAATATAGATAGCCACTCTAGCTGACTTATTTGGTTTTTGCATATACGTGTCTTTCATGGCCAGCCATGAATAGTTTGTTTTTCCGTTATTTGTACCTCGTGCTTTATAACATGAAACATAATTATGACATAGCAGACCAATGTTTTTCTTATGAGTTCCTAACATGTTCTTCCACTCCATACACCCCAATCTTTCCGTAAATCTGCACATCCCTAAGCCTCGCCCTGGACGTCAACAGCCGGCCTGCCTTCACCCTTTACTGTTACAATTATCTTAGATGTTAATTAGACTAAGCTATCATAGATATGTTTTATTCGGCCTTGAACTTGAGTCCCATGGAGCATCGAACACCTGCTTCACTAACTCACCAGTGTAGAGCTTGGATTAAGCATTAACCCGTTTTTCCAGAAGTTCACTTTGAAGATAGATTTCTGTGTGTACTAACACACGAACAAGCCTTAACCTTTGCACTTTACCGTATTTTTATGAGGCACCTCACGAACGTTCCGTAAACTTTGGATGAGCAGAACTGCCCTTGAGTTGACATTCTGCTATTTAGTGTCTACCTCACCCATTCTTGCTGTACAAGGGTTAAGGATCAAAGGTAACTTTTGAACAGAAAAACAAAATGTTTTCTTGCATAGTCCAGGCCTAAGGTTGGACAGATATAGCATCCTTATACTTTATTTTTGATAAGCGTTGCAGCCCTTTGTTAATTTCCTGGTCTGCTAACTTTGGAATTTCGTATCTTGGAACTAACTTTATTTCTGGTATTTTAGATGCTTGGCTTAACCCTTAACATCAAGTATCTACTTTGTTGGCTTTGAAATAAGTTATTGTAGTAATGTAGAAACCACCTTTTTTGCATAACAGGATAGCCTAACATTGTCAATGTTTATATGTATCACTGTATTCATTTACAGGTGTTTTGGTTGTTATAAGTATTGTATTTCTCAGCATATGTGATTTTGAAACAGATTTATGGTAATGTACTTGATCAGTACTAACATGTTTCTGCCTATACTCAAGCCAGTGTCTTTTTTGAGTTTACCGTTGTGTTATTGCAGTAGGCATGTTACATCATCTATAAATTTCCAGTACAACACTTGAAAAACTGTGTGGCTAGTTTTGTGACAGTGTAGAAGCAGTGGAACACACTGTGCTTCTATATAGTTGTCGTAAATTAATGTTAACCGCATCCTACCAAGGAGTTGAAAAAGTAAATATCAGTTTCAGCATGTTCCATTTAAAGGACCCCGATAATAGTTCAGACTAATGTTGAACTTTCCTTTGATGATTTAAATAGGCATGCCATCGTATACAACGAGGTCTACAGAGTCATTTAGAAACCGGTAATATAATTATTTGCTGCTGAACTTCAAGTTTGTCAGATGACACTCTGAAGGAAATATGATAAACAGATTTGCCGATAAATTTATGAACAGGTGGTTAGTTGTGGCATACTCCTTTTCCTGTGACCAGTAAACTTATTACTGTATTTGAGTCAATAGTATACTTTTCAATTCACGGCAGATATTTTGTAACTGCTTTCTTCTTGCCAAGCCTTCGACTGAAGTCCATTGTGGTTGCATTCCTGTATTTGGTGACTTTCATTGCTGAAAGGTCAGCATATCATTTTCACTGAGAAATTGTCACTACTAACATCAGTTATCGAAGATCCAGTAATTTTTATATCATCATTCACATTTTTTTTCTATTTGCTAAGGGATGATTTGTGTCAAAGGTTTTGCAGCAAATTAAGACAAGGAGTAAACCATTTCGGCATGAATACATTAGCGTTTATACGACATGCGTAAATATAGGTTGAAAATTATATCACTGAGCATAAAAAAAGAATTGTTTACTTTTCCGGTCTTATATGAGCGATTGTTGTCGCTACTTTGTCGCAGGATTCATTACAAGTGCAGTAATTTATGGCCCCTTTATACCCAGCCATCACTTGAAATTTCTTTAGGAATTGTATGGCAAGTAATCAGATGCTTGACAAGAATGGCAGCGAAATATCCACTCGAGTACATGGAGATTGCCTTACAATGCTCCTCATGTATGGATCTTTTTGTGCGATACTTCCCGTTTTTAATAACTTACTATGGTTGAAAGAGAAAATCTCTCCGGTATTCATACTGATAAATATGTTTTCGGCTAACGATTTTAGCCTGACTTGTTCTTACTTTTTAAAATACGACAGAACCCAAATTTTCCATTATGTTTAGAAAAGCCTGTTACCTTTATAGAATGGCAGTCAAGTAACTGGAGTCTTTCCGTCTCTCAACAGTCACGCACCTTCGGATCGGCTCCCACTCACCGAGCGCCACTCTTCCGTCGGCGCTCCTCCTCCACCTCCCCCTCGAGGTTTCTCAGATGCAAGGGCCACCTTTGCCGAGGGTGACTGTGATCGGGGAAGTAAGCGCGGAGCTGTTGGACTTTCAGCCAAGTCTCACCACATCCAAAAATACTACAAAGGAGCGAGACCGAGAGAATCCGGCTATCAAATAAATGTTTGATATCACCTTCAGTTGCGAGCGTCATTCCATAACAGCTCTACGAATATCAATATCAAATTCTCTTCTCAAATTATCCTTTTCTCAACCGCTTTGAATGTGTTGTAAGTGTCCAGAGAGAAATGATGCATTTTTGGTGTCCAGTGCAATATTTGCAAAGCAGGTATATCATCATCGTCGTCTAGATAAGTGCGTGCCTCATTTTGGTTTTGAGGAGATTTCGCGGTCCTCTTCAGCAAAATAATTGATGTTGTTATGGCAATATTATGGTAACGAAAATCTTTTCTTCCTTTTTTTCTTTACTGAAGCGACGGGGGAAAAAAAGATGAGTGTTTTCTTCGTAAGAAGTGTCTTGTGTCATCATCAGTAGTCAGTATTAATCTGCATCCATTGCCAACCCCTCTCAGTCATCTCATCACGATGATTTTTGATGATGGCGATGAATTCTAGAAAGAATAGTTCAGTCGTGCTATAAATGTGGTCGTAACACAAGCGTAGTGAATTCTATACTAACTGTCAGTCACGTGGATAACCCCATTGCAGCCCAGCAGGGAAGGACAATGTTGGCCCATGGTGCCATGCAGGGACTCCTCTCAAAGTAGGGCGAGAATCCTCCTCGTCTCGCCACGTCTTAAAAACTAGCGTTGCTCTTGTCCGAATTAATGTGTGGTTGAATTGCCCCTATGGGGCGAGCAGACGTATAGAAGACTTTCAAGTGGCTAAAATGTGATGTATGAATTACGAGTACATTGACGCCTAGTCTTTGTGAGACAACATCTAGCTACGAGTGTTTTTCTTCTCTCATATCCACGCCATGCAGGCAGCCAACATTTCTCCGTGTTATTATTGTGTAGTGTTAGATGTTCAATACATTGCCAAATAACGCCACAGATTTCACCATAGAATCTGTACGACAATAGTTACTGTACCATATACCACATTTGCAATAACTACAGTTAATATTAGACATGTACAGTAGTTTGCCTTGTTTCTGATTTGTGGTTTGCTACAAACAAAAACGAAATTTTGATATATTTTGCTGAACACATTCAGCAGGAATCGTAGCAAGTGGCCAACCGATTTCATTTTTGCGCCATGCACTGATTTATTCGCAAAAGATTTATTCAGAATGTAATTGGGTCTTGAAATTTTCCATCTTCCACTATTTATTCTACAACGGAAACATTTGATTTTCGGCCATACATCCTTATTATATTTCGATGAAAGAGTCTGTTCCATTAACAAAACTTGAATGAAGAGCAGCACCACCATGTAAACAGGCAAACTACTTAGTGTGCCATAGTGACATCACTGTCTGCGGATGATTTGTCTGTAGTTGGTCGAAGCCAGTTTATACTTCTTGACTGATTGCACCTTTCGATGAACGTATTAAATGGGATACGAAGTCTCTCCAAGACAGTAATAAAAGATGTAGCTTTGTCACCCGCTCGACGTATGCAAGGCGTATGGGACGTGTATGACCTGGCCTGGCCACATTACATGCTCATCATCAGGATGGTAGACTTGTCCGTTAGTAGTCATGCTAGTCATCATGAACAGTCTGTAGCTATTTGTTTCTCACCCTAACGAGGCCTCAGGTAGTAAACTATGTATAGTTGATATTAAGCCATGTAATGTATTGTTCTTTTTTATATCCCTAGTCGTAAGGATCAGTGTTTCTTAAATGCGGGTGATGTTGGACTTTCTTTTTCTATGATTTCTATTCTGATTCCTACTCACATCATACCAGCACAGAAGTGATTGATCAGAAATGATTACCAAAAAGAAGCACATTCTTTCATATTTTTTCTCAAAATAGGGTAGTCAGAATATTGTAAATTTGGATACCTACTGATATATCGTATATTGCTATTTTTCCATCATTATTCCTTAGCAGTAAGCTACAACGGATACCACTAGTATGCCTATGTTTTAAAAGGCACAGAAGGAATACATGATGCATTATGTATATTTGTTACCATGAAGGAGCTTATGCTTACACTACTTTTTATGATTTCTAGGTTTGAGCGAATATTAGTGGAATGAAGTGATTCAACAGATCATGTTTATCTTTGTAGCAGTATTATCAGAGTATTTCCAAGCTATACAGTCCTTTCTTTTCTTCGTCTTGTTTAGTTTTTACCCCAATCCCTTGAGGACACGAAGGACGCGTCCTACGTGGAGTTTGTCTCCCCTACAGCCAATCGGATCTCCGAATTTCAGGGTGTGTCTTTAAAAGAAGAAAAACCTAATCCTGATTGGCTACTGGTCTAAAGTCTACGAGACTCGATCTTATGGTTTCTACTTGAAACAGCCCTTATCAATTCCTTGCCATATAATTTACCTGCTGAAAGGGGAGACATTTGTCCGCTTGGGCGTATGATGCTTTAAAACACACGCTGACAAGGGATGGAGTGAAGCTAGCGTTCTGATTACATAGCATTGCCTTCTGTTCTCATTTTTTGTTACTTATGATTATCTTGCTATTTTTCCGTGAATGAAGGAAGCGTTCTTTGTATCATTACTTTTGAAATGGTTAATCTATTCATTTGTGAGTCCTGAAAGAGGGATTGTTTTGCATGTAATCCATATCACGGGAGGTATACATTACTAAATTTAGAAAATTTTTACGGAAAGATATAAGCCTCGATGGCTTACTCCTCCGAAAAGGTTTATTGAATGAAAAGCAATTATCGTCATATGACCCTAATAGTCATCCATGATCGCACCATCAGATGTAATAATCACAGATACAATAGATTAAGAAACGTGGAAGGGAGGACAGCCCTATTATTCCAGAATGTCAGCTGGACTTCGATTTTTTCTTTCGAACCCTGACGATCGTTTTACTCTAGTCAGTCTCCCCATTGTCATTGTATCTTTGAGTCTCTTCTCTTCTCTCTCTTTCTTTCTTACGTAGCTGGTTTTCCTTGTAGATAGAGCCTTTAGGGATCCTTACTGTGAATACAAATGGTTATGCATGATAGAAATGCATTTAATTTGCAGTGGATTTTTTTTAGTAGCCTGTTTTTAATTTAGTTAACGGAGCTAACAGACATCACATGTTCATTTTTCTTTGATATTCTTATTGATTGCTGAAGATGGTGCAATGTATAAAATTTTGCTCATTGAAGCACGTTAAACCAAGGTAACTTGTTAAATTGGTGCATAAATTAGACTAGGTGTACATGTTAAAGTAACCAATGATGTGATAATAGAGTGTGTATTGAAATTATTGAAATTATAGTGAAATATATATTCCATATCCATATAATATCTAACTCTCTGTTTGTTCATCTGTCTATCTGACTATGAAACATCTGTAATATACATACACTTACACTTCAAAGGCACACACGCACAGACACGTACAAATAATTATGTATACATATATTTATATATTTTACATGTATGTATGTATGTGTGTATGTATGTATGTAAAGATAAAAGACATATATTATTCTGTATATAACGTGAAACTGTTATTAATGTATGTAGTTACTGTTTACATAAAGATATTCAGTATTGTATAGTTGTACTTTTTATTTAGAGTGATTTAATAAAAGGATTGCTATTATGATTTTTAATCGGAATCTCATGTTCTGAATATATATATATATATATATATATATATATATATATATATATATATATATATATGTATATATATATATGTATATATATCTACATATATGTATATATATATACATATATTATATATATATTATATATATATAGTATGTGTATATAGGTTATATATATTATATATATATATATATATATATATATATATATATATATATATATATATATATATATAAAGTATGTATGTATAGGTTTTATATGTTAGTATTATTATAGATGTATATATGAATATTGTATTTAAGTTCACATTAAATGTATACTGTATGTAAAAAATAGACAAATGTACATACATGTATATTATATGTGCACCCACACAGAAGTATTGATGTATGTTTATTTTTGTAAATGGATAAATGCAGTTATGTATTGATGTAGTTGAGCAGTTAATACACAAATAGATATACACGAACACAGGTATACCAACAATTTGTCCATTGGTTTTTGGCATACGGTAAACTTTAGCATCAAGAATACAGGAAACGAAGATAGAAATCCGTCATAAGTAAAAAGCGAACATTTATTTTTATGCAGTAAATTTCGAAATTGTCACTGAAGCTATCAGCACTCAGTTTCTCTTTTTAATGGAAAAGTTTGTTTAGTTGCTCAGAATAGCTGTGGTATATTGAGCCTAAAGTCGTGCCTGGCGAAGCTTTCTCGGTTTATAGGTTATAATTCGCTGCATCATACCTTGTTCCCCCTTGTACTTGTGTCACTTTGTAACCTGGTATTTGTGCGGAGTTACTGACTGGTACACCTGTGCCTATATGATGTCTGACACAGTTGTGTGACATTATAGCGTCGTGCATCTGTCGGAATATCCGTTTCTGGCATATAAATTATATATCTTCTCCATTCTGGAGTGTATATAGAAGGGTCTCACGATCCGAGGTGTAAGAAATGAGGATATATAAGCTGTGGTTCCCTGTTAACTTTCAGTGGATTGGTAGGACTACCAAACTGACTTTACTCAGTGAAACTGCAGAACAGATAATGATGATAGCATAAAGGCAATCTTTAGTGCATTGACGACAATAGTGGCCTCACGGAAGAATTTCTTCTTGCATGAAAGCCAGTCATGGATTGTTTATGATGAATGGTGCATGGATGACCCAGCTGAAGGAATACAAAACAAGGGAAAATTATGTTTTTTCTGTAATTCTAGAAGATTTTAATTCGAATATGTTTGTGTGTAACATATTCCAATTATGATAGAAATGAACGGATTCGTATTCGATCTCACATCCTGCATGGTTATGCCAATTATTTTTTCAGTTTCCACTGTTATATACTGAGCGAGTCATTTTTCTGAATGATTACAACACGTCCAATTCGATATCGTAGGTTTCTTTGATATTCAAGCGTATTCCTTGAAACTTAATAAAATTCCAAACGCGAAATGTACCGTGAAAGATGGAGAAAATACCATGAAACTGATTTATATTCGTAGTTATACGTTGTCATGGTGTACCGTTTCATTTTGAGACTTTTATTTTACGATTTCAAAAAGTATTTTGTCTCGTTTTCTATTCCTTTCATGATCCGTTTACGCATCGAGCAAGGCAATGAGCTTACCTTCCTTTCTCAAGTTGTCTTACATTTAAACTTATGCTGTTGTTGTTGTTGTTGTTGTTGTTGTTGTTGTTGTTGTTGTTAGATTAAACTGGCCTTATGCCAGTTGGGCTATTCCTCTTCACTGCAGTCCGTGACTTCCTCCCTTTGTGAGAAATTAATGCAACATTCTTCTCGTCTAATGGAAACTGAGTATCTTAGAATAAACAGCTTTTACAAACAGTTCATTCATCTACAAGGGTGTAAAAGCAGGCACAAATAAGAGCATTAAGAGGCGTATTTATATGTTTTGAAGCGCGAGTTTGAAAAGGTTAAGATAGGAATAATGCGAACTGATTTTGATGTTTAGGTAGAACGGGTAAAATAAACCCAAAAATAAGGAAATTGTAGAGAACGACAAAAGACGCCCGCTACAATTCTGGTGAAATAGAGGCACAACATCCGGGAAACACGGCTGTGTGAAAAAGATTCATAAAAGTGGCGAGTATTTCCTGTTCGAGTAAACAAAGGCAGTGAGAGAATGAAAAGTAAACAGATGCAGAGCAGGTTGGTAAAGAAGTCAGGAAAGAGTACTTGATAGCAGAGAAAGAGGCTTTTTTTTTTTTTTTTTTTATTAAGCGCTGCAGGTAACGGAGTATTAGATGCTTCAGAAAGAAGGCTGAGAATGCGATCGAGAGAATAGTGAACTATTTATGCTCGACATAAGTGCATGAGAGGCTAAACATCCAAGGAATTTGAGGTTCCAGACAAAATTGGGGTGAATGTATGTTGAGAGGGTTAGACGTGCTGTTGTACTTCCATTATTTTTCTTTTTTCCTTTCTCGATAGTTAAAAGAGGCGTAATAAATGAACATTTTCTTGTTTTCTTCATACTCCAGTCTCTTAGTGGAATCCTGTTAACTTAGCCTATAATCTTTAGTTTCAAATACGTACTTTTGCGTTTGCGAGTATATATGAATGTAAATATATTTTTTATATTTTTCTTATTCTTATTGGACGAGAAATAACATAGAAACATAAATATATACATCATATTTCAAGTTTCCTATGCAATTTTTTTTTTGTATTTTCTCTTTAATAGGAAAAAATTCCAGATTAGGTTTCTACATAAAACAAAAATTGGTCTCCAACCAATCCAATGGTGTCAAAAGAACAGTCAGGAACTTAATTTTTTGTCTTGGAGGTACTGTATAAGTGCTAAGAGTTGTAAAGAAAAGTATGAATGGATTTTATTTAGAAAATGAATGATACTGTTTTGATGTTGCACAAGTTTATCTTTTCAAATTATGTTTAAAGTTCCGTTGGACCTTAATTTAAACTGATAAAAAATGTTATTGTTTGCTGTTGTCATGTTCTTAATTCTGAAAATGTTGCAGTTTATGTTTTACTTACTTGAATTTTGTTGAATTTTAAGTAAGAGTGAACAGCTTTATTTATCTTTGTTAAACCTTGAAAATTGTTTCATCCATTTTCAATATATACTGTATATAATTTATTGATATATATTATAGTCTGTTTATGCTGTATATATATATTTATAGGTAATGATGTTGGTTGTTGTGTGTGTAATTATGTATGCAAGTGGAACCATTATATATATATATATATATATATATATATATATATATATATATATATATATATATATATATATATATATATATATATATATATATATATATATACACATGAGTATAATGTATGTGTGCGTATATAATATTTCAAACATTATGACTTTCTGTAATGAAGATCTCTATTTATTTATATCTGATCAACTTCTCTCAGGAACTTTGGGGCAATTTAAATTATTTATGTTGAAATTTTCAGCGGATTTTAGAAGTTGTGTAGGCGATGGCTTTCTTAGTCAAACTCCCTGCTTCTGGCCACGTCCATCTCTGCAAACTCATTTCCAGTTAGTTTCTTCTCGACTAGTCTATTTTTGTTATTGAAATGGATGCGTAAATACCTCTTATAATGCGAATAATCTTTCTTTCCTTCCTAACATTCTTAGGAAGCCTTTCTTCGTTCATTTTATCCACGTGAAACGCTATTCAGTATTTCGATAGGGTCTTTGAACTGAGCAAAAGAACCCTATTTTACTTCATTGCTCACAAGACCCTTTTGGACATTGATCGTCTCTGGTGTATCACTGTTGTGGGCTGTATAATAATTAGTCCCATGCCTCGGAAGGGTCATATCATGAAGTGGCCAGGTCAGCTTATAAGGAACTGGATGCACTTTTTATGTGCCACAAGAAATTTCAAGCTCTGTAGAGCTGCTTGTGGTCAACGTGGGACTTGCCTCTTTCTGTGGAAAATCGTTCTCACATCTGAGGAAGCTATTCACATTCCATTCTTGTTATGAACCGATACAGAGACTTAGCAGTTTATATTCATTTTAGCTTCGTAAGATACTTGCCCCCTGGTTGCTCTATAGAAATTGATTTACCCATCGCTCTCGAGAGCCTTTTTGAGTTCACGCTTCTTCCACGATCTTGGAAGTTGCGAAATCGAGAGTCTACCGGTTTAATCATTCTCTCACATCACTTGGAGTGAAAATTTCTTCCTCACAATAACATTCCTGTCTGTATTAATATGCCACTTTATTAAGAGATGAGTTTTCGTTTACAAACAAATCCATCAGTGGACAGTTCTGTAGATCGTCATGGACTTCGGTATCCATAATGGTCTTTCATAATGATATATACAGTATGTATATATATATATAGTCTATACACACATATACATACACACACTGGAAGGTGTACAAGTTTACGTATGCGCAGTATAATGTATGATGTACATACAAAAACAGTAACTTGAAACTAAGGTGGATGTGATCCGTGTCAGTTGCTTTATGAGTATGAGTCAATTCTGACTTTAGTATACTCACGATCTTCGATAGGTTGACTGCTTTATGTATCTTTTACATGTGTGAATAGATACACACACACGCATGTATATGTTTGTATATAAGGATGTAGATAAAATATACAGTCAGTATATGTATATATGCTTGTGTGAGTGTGTGTAAATAGTGTATATTTGGATACTGCATAAGGATAGATGTCCGTATATATACATACGCACATACAGTTATATATGTATGTATATGCATAAATCTATACAAACATGCGTACATACGAACATACACCGATTTACATACGTTTTCTGTATATACATCCACATATCCGTACAGACGCGCACATATAAAATAATGAAAGCTTTCAGGTTCTAGTACTTCACATGCAGTCCTACAATGTATTACTTTGATTTAGAGCGTGCTGTACAAGTCACGTACAGTACAGGTACCACAGTCTTTTGTTCTTAGTGTTATTACTATAAGCCAATGTACAGAAGTAGCCTACTGAGAAGCATACTTACTCATGAGTACCATTGCTCTCTATCATAATTTGTGTATAGTATCTGAACATACTAACTGCGTCTTATATTTTCATCTGGTGGTATTTTCGTCGTCCAGTTTAAGTCATTTCATATCATTTTGTCTTCCTGGCAGAGTTTTCAAGAATATGCTTGTCTTGCGAGCCTTAATTGGAGACCCTACGTAGATGTTGCAACAGATGCTGCTGTGTTCGCTGTTGACTTCAACAGAGGTCAATCAGCTAATGGTGAAGGTTGGCACAAAACAAAACCAGTCTAATCAGACTTATTCAAACTGCACATTGAGTAAACAGTTGCTTAGTTTCAGGGTGCAAACAGTGACCACTGAGCCGTTTCTCGCTAACGTCTGTGATTTCCCCAGAACGAAAACGTTCCGTTCTTAAAGCTGTTGCCGACCTTGATTACTTGTAATGTGATAGATTTAATGAAATGGTTTGCAAAAGCCCTTTTAGAGTCATTGTACTGCCATCCCCTGTGCTAACATCTAAGTGAGGTCCTTGGTCAGCAAGATTTTAAAAGTGTGCGCCTTAAATGGTTATAAGGGACACTTTAGAATGACTGTCGAAACACCTTAAATGATATTACATTGCCGTGTCTTTCTTCCTTGTGAAATGAAGTCATTCACAGGTCAAATTTCATTCAGTCATGCCAGCCATGCGAGAGTTTCAGTATTTGTTGGGTCAAAGTCTCAAGAAATGTTTACGATGAAATATGGGCATTTTTATTCACATGATATTTAATGTTTTTAAGGATGTTGGCATTTTGTAGCTATGCCCTTTTACGAAGCATTTGAAGATATATCACAGATTTTCTAATGTTTAAAGCATAAGCGAATCTAGCTACAGCTATATAAAGACGTGGAATATAGCGATCTCCTGAAAACTCTAAAGTTTGTTATAGTTTTACCTTTTAATTAACATGTTACATAATTAATTTACTCTCAGTTTATAGGTTAACAGCTAAGAACCAGTTTTATGATAAATTAGTTGGTGCTGGTTTGAGAAAGTATTAGACGGTTTCAAATTTCATTTCAGCTTAACCCGGAATGCTTTTGAATTTCATATTATTCCACCGATACTTGTGATAAGGTGTTTATTCATTGTACTTATATTTTTCCCTCAACTTCAGCCGAGGACGAACAGAGGTAAGGCTTATTTCAGTGAAACATTTGCAGCGAAGACATACTGCGCTGCGAGGCAAATTACCCGCAGCAAGAAATATACCGAAGTTTACCCTGTGGTGTTATTTAAGGAGTTTCGATGCAGGCTTGATGTTGCTACTTAGAATATGTAAGAGTGTCACCGATTGTTTATATAAGCATTTATATGGTTATCTTATATAGTGTATTAAATTCTATTTGTAATGAAAACATGTTAAATAAAGTTTTACATGTTATTCTGGTGTTTGTTTTCGGAGAGAATGACCTTTTGCCCTCCTCTGATGGTATATTAATCTTCTTTGGTCTGTTCTGATACCTAATTTTTTGTTTATCTGTCCTTATGCTTATAATTTTGCCAGTGGGTTTACTCTTCATATACTTCATTTATTCACACACACACACACACACAAATTATTGTTTCATTTATTCCTCGAACAGCAATGATCTTGAATGAGCATTTATGCCCTCTAACAAATTTTATATTTATTCCACGGGGTATTTGCCTTTCCATTCTGATGACAAAAAAATTTGGCCTGTTTATTAACGTACACAATACTGATTTTACTTCAGACTAGTGCTGTCAAAATCAAACATCTGAAATTATTAATTGCTTTTGGTTATCAAGTGATTAGGTTTTTGTGTCTTGAAATTTTGATTACTATTTCGCATAATTCAGCGGGTCTTTTGTTTCTCTTTTTGACAGGAAGGAAGCAAAACCAGTTCGCGTAACCGACGACATTACCTCGACCTGTTTGCGGTAAGTTGGTCTTGCTGTTCCCATCCAATAGGTCCTGTTGCTTCCATGGAGGCGAAAGAGAGCCTTCCTCTTATATTGCCTTAAAATAACCCAATTTTACTATATTTAACATTTGAATTAATTAGTAACTAGTCGGTGGAGATCGGCAGTGTACAGGTAGCAACTCAAATTCCTACTTCTGTTTACTGCCAACATTTGAAATAATGTGTTTATTGCCAACATTTAAAATTATTTCCTGTCTGTTTTCGTGGGTTCTTATAGGCTTCTCTCTTTCAAGAGACGGCTGTTGTATCCCTGTAAGTTATTTCTCCTTTTGTGAGCCGCCTGCTTTCTGTGATATTTCAAGGCTGCACTAAATAATAAAAAGATTTCCGTTCCGTCGGCCTTCTGAAATAAAGATCAAGAACTTCCACCGTAACTCTCATAAACTAAGTGCTGGGCAAAGTATTTTTAAGATTCCAATTCGCAGGATACTGAAAATGATAAAAAATGATGGAATTTTGGATAGCGTACATATTCCTGTCCCTAAGACGTTTGAAGAATGAATACTGACAGGACAGACAAAAATGAATTCAAATTAAGTCAGAAAAAAAATTACTAGAGAGATAGGAATAAGGTCCGAATGTCATCAAGTTAATATCAACAGTCGGAAAAATACTGTTAAAACACAACAGAATAACATTGTTTCCACTTTAATAACAGTATACTGTAGAAGTTTCCTTTGCCATGAACCAGACCAGTGTAACAGTTTGAGGCCCCCAGGTGATCAGTAATATGGAAAGCTGATCGAGAGGCTCAAAGTACTCTGGAAGGGACTGGAGGCGGAAAGTACACGAGAGATGCAAAGGAATACATGAAGATTGTGAGTGATTGCGGCAATGTGATATGATACATTGATTGTGGAAAGTGAATCAAAGGCAATGTGATCTGTTAGATCATTGTTTCCGTTTAGTAGGGTTTAACAACCGCATGCAATTTTATGAGTATTTGGGATATGCCGACTCTCAAAAATTAAGTCTTGAAATCTCAGTGATTTATCAGCGTTTCTTTTGGCCTGTTGACATCGGGTAGCTACCCAACCAGTCCATGCCTTATGAGATGGTTCGCCTCAGTAATGTATCTGGTTCTGAGCACTTGTTTTCAGCTTCATAAAGCGTAGAGGAATTATGCACTTGATAGAAAGGCAACTAATATTTCATTCAGTAGTCTCCGAAAATCACATTTTCTTCATAAGAAGAAGGTACTTAACCAACCACAGCAGTAAATTGAGAAGCAATGAGCTAATTTAACAGGAAGACTGGATCTTTTAATAAGAATAACTGGTGGCAGAAAACAATTAATAGGGAAAAGTAGATATGTCTAAGTAAAAAAGACCGTCCCTCCGCTTCCCCAAAGAAAAAATATTTTGCGAGAGAAGGTGAATAAGAGAAGGTACGATAACATAAAAGCTATGGAATGGGTCTGTCAATGAAAAAAAAAATTGGGCAGGATTAAGTAATCAAAACAAAAATATTTATAAGGTTGACACTGGTCTGCAGGCTCCCTTTGTAAATTTGCATCTAAAATTAAAAGAATTACTTTTGGTTAGTTTAAGCTCAACAATGAAGGTTCTGAAAGGAAATGAGTGGTGGTAAGGATGTAAAAAATGGACATCTACTGTTTCAAATACTTGTCATTGAAGTAAATACCAGTATGGTCACTGAATAGTCAAAGTGATATAGATTACCCATTGTGTCACATGCCAGGGTCCTAATGGTGCTTTTATTAAACAGAAAGTGGTATAAATACTTACTGCAGTGAACGTTACATTGAATGGGCCTAAATATAAGAAAATTGAAAGTCGTCGCAGCTAAAAGATAAATGTAAAAATGTTCGAATAATGGATTTTGTTTTGAAACGAGAAAAATTAAGTATGAAAAGAATCTGATTAGGAGGGAATGGAACAGAAAGATGACAGAAAAACGAGGTTCGATGAGAAAAGTGACAAACACTTTGATAAATAAGAAGGAGACTTAAGAAGTAGGTTGGGATAAGAGATGCCGAAAAATGGTGAAAACTCGAGTAAAAAGGATAAGAAATTTTCTAAACTTGAGGCAACCAAAGGCAATACTTACTATGGTAACAAAAAAGCTCTGAATATATGTGTGTTCAGAAAAACTTTACTTGTTCAAAAAAGATCCTCCTTCTTACGAGATCCAAAAAGTTAGATTAGCAGATTTTTTATAGATAAGAAAATCACTTCAATCTGAAAGAAAATCACTACAATCTGGAAAAGTGTTTTTATGTCAAATTTAAAAAAAATTCCTTAATACTTTAATTTCAGGCAACAGAATTTAATATTTGTCTTTATTGAAAAAATCCACTCCAGATTTTTCACTTTTGCCTTTGCTCTAATACAATTCGGCTTTTTGTAAAGAGGAACATAAAACACAAAACATAAACCTAGTATTGATTTTATTACGAAATATCTGGCATTACACACGCTTAAACGTTATGCAATGAAATTTCCCTTTATAATGTTGTAGTACAAAATTTTTGTTTCCCGTCCTGCAAACATATTAAAAAGTACTGGGAATATATTTTTAACACGAGGGATATAGACACTTATGCATGTATACATGAATGCATGGGTATTTACATACGTAAATACATATGCACCATTCACGCATGTATATAAATATTGCCCTTCAGTTCATATGTCATTCATGTTTGCATTATTACATAAATTCAAATGATATAACACAACTTATGAAAATGAAACATGAAAATACATCAATAAAAATGAAGGCCAGTACAATGAAGAAATGAAAAAAATATGATTCTGATAAATGATTTATAATAAAATACTTTGACATGATGATGTACTGATAAAGAGACATAAATAATTGAATTGGTGATATGATATGAAATACGCCGTTATTCAAAAAGGGTATGTGATCATAATTGAATTCAGTATCAAGTTATTCACTTGGTGTATCAGTAGTCTCCGCTCATGAATGCTTCGGTAGAACTTGACTTTGGACATGCCCATTATTGTGCCAAATGATTTTCATGATATAAATAACCTTGATTTTAAAACTTGAATGGTATGCTGATTAATAAGTCAAAGTAAGGAAGGCAACCATAAGCTACCAAACCTTACATTGTACTGTACAGTCAGTGATCTATTAACATGCAAGTATAAAGTCAAGTTACCTATGATTTTTATAAATACGTGAAATGTGTGATGAGTTTTAAATTGCTGTCTCTCATAGTCATCCGTTCAATTATACTGATTTTTTAAAAATGCATTCTTTCCTTTTCCAAAACTGAAGTAAAACTTGGGAAATCCTCGAAACTAAACCTTGCGTTACCTTGGAAAATCAATAGTGGGTTGCTACGAAGATGGTCTACTGGTAAAAGGTTCTTGACCAAACCTACTAGGCCTACTTACCGAAACCTAACATGTTCATGAAAATGTCACTGTTTGAGATGAAAAGTCAATGGAGAAAGCTGTGAGTTATACGAAACATTTGAACTTCCAGATAAGAATATAAATACAATTTTTAATATTGGTTGTTTTTGTTATAGTTGTTGGTTGTACTGCTGTTGTAGGCATCCGCCCTTCAGTGGACCTGAAGGAGATTTTACCCCAATATGTGATCATTGACGCTACCAGTGTTTCCGCAGATGGCAAAACAGAGCAGCTTCCTACGGAGCTTCGCTGTCTATGAAGAGTCGACTCCATTAGGCCTGTCATCATCATCATCGCTCCTCGTTTCAATGCTCACTAGAAAAACAAAAACAAAAAAATTAAACCCAAAACTCTGACAACATTACTTCACTGAATATGACAATCACTGAATGTGACAAATACTTCACTGAATATTATCACGATGATGACCTGTACGTTTGAGAGAAAATTAGTAACTCTTTCATCTTAAATTCCACTCAAATCTGGTAACGTCGATTGAAGTCAAGGCCAAGGTGGCTGTCATGCTAAATTAAGAATTACCGTTCAATTATTGTCGGAATTCTCAAATGAAAAGTATGTTTCCCAGAGTTGGATTTTCCAGTATATCAAAAAATAAGACTGACTTGTCCGTTATTTATAGACATATCTGAGATCATGGAACAGTCCAATTTTTCCCATAAGTTTCTAGTCACGCTGATATTGTTATCAGTAAGATCATTATTACATGAGAAAATGAACGAAAAGCAGCGGCTGTTAAAGAGCACCTTACCTCCACGAACTTCAGCCTGCAGCATGGCGCTCATGAAGTTTTTGAAGAAGTTTTCCAGCTCCCTCTCGTAGACTGCCATGAATTCGTGAGATGTTTTGTGGGCCTTGGGTCTTCCGTCATCATCGTCGTGTTCTTCGCTGCTGTGAATCTTTTCCCTGAGTTCGTGTGAGTGATGAGTGTGTTGGCGGAGGAAGTTCCTCATGACTTCCCGTGTGTCCTGAGCAAAAAGGAAAAAAACGAAGAAGATTAATTAGGTTTTCAACGCAGATTCTAAACGTTGGTTAGTAATTCTTCGAGTACTTCAACTCCCAAGACACGGAAATTGCTTCCGCTCTGCTCTGATTATGATTTTCCAGTCTCTCCTAAAACTGTCTTCTCAAAGGGAAGGTGAAAACTGGAGCAAAGTGAAGTTAAAGAAATTGGACGGCTTGGTGGGAAGAGAGCAAAGGGAACGGGGGAAACGTAGATTATCTAAGGGAAATTCTTTCTTCACGAGACGGGTTAACGGCCTTTCCTCTTACATCTCGAGTCGTCACGTTGAACAGGATCTCACTTTATTATTCAGTGTTTCCAACGAAAAAAGAAATAATAGCTATTTCCACTGACTGCCTCTATTACTTTGACAATAGTATCAGAAAATGCATAATTTAACCAGTCAACCATTCTTTTTAACACAATGATCGCGTTACCGAGAAAGTCAGTCAATTTTCTGTACAATAATTATAATTTGTAGGTTGTTAGAGTGAGTTTTGATCTTATTTTGAATTCTAATAACTAAGACGTGCCAGCATAAAGGACCGAGTTTCTCACAAAAATTAAGGAATCGTTTTAATAGTTTTTAACGAAATGATATATGGACCTCCGTTCACTTTATAAATATTGTTACGAGCTATTAGGGTTTTTCAGGTGTGCACACTTTCCAACTGGCGTTTGAGAAAATAAAGAATTCAATAATTAAGTTCCTAACAGCCATTTGTTTGTTGCAGAGGTTAAGTTTGCCAGTTCGTTCATAACCACGAGACATTTGGTCATCTTCATTTCCTACCCTATCCTAGCCTTCTGGCTTTGCTATTCCATTCGTAAAATCTCCCGTTTATGGCCGTAAAGACTGAGCAAGCTTTTGTGTTGTCTTTCAACAGCGTTATCCAGTGTGGAACTTTGGTGGTGAGGGAAACTTTACTTGGAACTTTCTCCGCCACTGCCGAGAGGAGCTAGACAGCATCTTTTAACGGAGGTAATTGCTGTAACTTTGGTGAGTACTCATTTCTGTTTGTATTTCGCATGAGCATTAACGAAGGAGACAGCTGTTTTTACTTGATGACAAAATAGAGTCCTCATATATTTTTTTTGGTGCAAATTTTAAATTTTGAATAGTCATTATATATATACACACACACACACACACACACACACACACATATATATATATATATATATATATATATATATATATATATATATATATATATATATATATATATATATATATATATATATATATATAGTCATGATAACCTACAATAATTTTATAGCATGTTTTGTGCGAGCAATAGTGTCGGCAGCATGGTGTAAGTTAATCGAACATTGATTCGTGAATGCCAGGGTCACTTACATTACTGTAGTTTACAAAAACTGGCACGGCCTTAAATTTTGGATGTCCCGAGAATCGACCTTTTGTAATCTTAAAACAAACTTGGCCTTTAAAATTACAAAGAAACTACAATTTGTTACATCGGCCAGGAAATTATTCAGTCTTTAGAAAATCAAAGTTTCAAATGTTGGAGCTTTGTAATCTGAGGGTAATGCAGAAATGCTTTTACGACGTATGCAAACTAGGCAAATAGGCTCGTTTGTTAAAATGCTTAAGTAGGCACTAATCGTTTAGAGAAGTTAGCTATATTATATGAAGACACCAAGGAAGTTTATCCGTCCTGTTGCGCAGATACAAATCTGCAAGGCGAAAAATTGTAGGCCACACTGAGTTAGTCTCTCTCTCTCTCTCTCTCTCTCTCTCTCTCTCTCTCTCTCTCTCTCTCTCTCTCTCTAGTGGTCTATGTGTGAACTTGAAGAATGTTGTAAGTCTTCACTGCGTCTTCCTCTTTGCATATTGATTGTAATAATCTTCAAGATGCTTCTGTTCTATTTATTGAACCTTTCAATAAGCTTGAATGTTGTTATTCTCACAATAAAAATATAACTTTGGAGCATTATCATAAACGGAATGACTATACAGTATGTAAGCACACTTGTACATAGATTCATTTTTCGTATACATATTCGTAGTAGACTTTTGATAATTATATACATGCTGTGGATGCTTGTATAAAATCATATATTTTGTATATGGATACGTCCCGGTTAGAAAAATCGCCCATTCTATTTATCCTGTCTGAATCAATCCTCATTACCTCTCAAGATAACGTTACCTTACGTAATCTACCACTATAAACATTATTTTTAGAACCGCTTTTTATCTCAGCTTCCCTATAAGTTCATGCAAAGGCCTCCCCTACATCATTTATTACGTTTAGCTCAGTAATATTCAGGCTGACAAGTCAGCTGGCTAAATCTTGCTTGTTTTCTTGAAGCTAATGAACTCTTTCACTACAGTTTTTCTGGTTGTAACACTTAAGAATGGGGTCTGTACCTTTCACCGAATTTATCCACCACTCTTTTACTCTCTTGTCTCCATTTTTATTCCGCGTTTATGGTCTGAGTTTGGTAAGGTATTTGCCTAACACACCAGCCATCATTAAATGAAATTCTATGAAAATCTACCTGTTTTCCGTCGATGGGGATGGTAACAGGAGCTCCTACTTCGGGAATCGTAACCATTGGATGATTGGCTCCAAGTTTGGACATGATGAACATCTCCTCAGCATCTTCTTCGTGTTTGTGGCCTTCCAGTTTTCCTGAAAGATCCAGATTATTGACAACTGTTTTCAGTGAAGGAACGTTAATAGCTACAATGATAGAAGAGAGAACCTTTATCTTTTCTCAGTCCCGTCTGATTTATTCCTCATTAGTTTGCTGTCTGTTTATGGCTACATTTATTTCTTTGACAATTTCTTTTTCTACACTTATTTGGTTTTAATATGAGTTGTAACAAAATTTCCCTTTTCTTCAGTGATGAAACATTTACACCAGCCGCCGTTTTGTCTGGTGCTAGCCTCTCTCATTGCTTGCTGTTATACAAGTAGGCAGAATAATGGTACCTTGATCACAGCTGCGGGACTATATATAAGGTCCAGGGTCAGGACTGGCCGTCTAAACCATCTTTTATATTATTATCCTTAACAGTATGGACACAAAATGAGCATGATGAGTTTCGTTAAAAATGATCGCTACTCGGCTGTATTTATTTTAATTAACTTACTAGTTTGGTGTATGATTCTCTTTTCTGACGGAAAAATACTAAGCATCTGTTCACTACTCATGGCATTTGTGGTTTTTCTGGAGGTTGCGGACACAGTTTGGTGTTTTCTTAATTTACTTAGAACAAATGCAAAATATGTGTTATCGCTTCGTTTTCTTGCAACGGGAATAGGTATCAATGATGTCACATAGGGCAGTAAAAGCAAGGTAACATTTTGAGCCCATGTAAGTTCCTAACACCATAAAAAAAGCAGCATACTCATGAAGAACGAGCCTGCCTGACCTGCGTACAACATACTCAGGAAGCATAATGTTGCTTACTGGTTCCAGTACCCTGTTCAAGGGTACAGTTCATTTCTCCAGATGGATATGGTATCATGTCAAAAAGAGGGCCTTCAGAGAACCCTCTGAAGAGAACCTTATTACAAAACCGACTAATCACTGATAGCACTCCAGGAAGCTACTGTCTACTTATCGTTGGAGGTGCTGCAGATACTGAGACTCCAACCCTGTTCAACAGGCCTCCGAGATACGTTGCTTATATGCTTACTACCATAAAGGAGTCTCTCGTCCAGTTGACGTCTTTCCTTGTATATAAAACTAACGATTCTGATCATAACCCGCAAGCATTGTTCCCAAGAACTGAGCTCCTAGCAGATCCACTAAGGTGGTCAGCCAGGCTGCAGCAACCTGCCTTCGAGCTTCATGTCAGTCAGCTATATAATTGAAAAGAACCATCAGTCAATTGAGCCAAGAACTTTGATGATTTTCTTATGCAGCTACGGCATTACAATTACAATCTTGTGTATACCTATTACCCAGCCTAACAACATCATTGTGGCCAAGTCCTGATGTGCTAGGATGAAAGGCTGATGACTTTATACTCAGTGATTATTCCACAAGTAAATGACATAAACATCAGATTGTCTGTAACATCTAGAAAAATATCTAATGTCATGAACAGTGGACATATCATGGTCAATCTTAGCCCAATAACTCCTGTAACACCATGGTAAGCCAAATTTTTGCTAATTGAATTTGTATTTTGCAAGATTTTTCTTTGAAGTGTCGTAATAAAGTTGGTTTCATGGTAGGATATCCAGCAAAATTAAAGCAAAAATGATGAGTTTAGTTTTGTAGAAACAAAATTGTCTTCACTTTACTATTAATAGATAGTCACCAAAATGAAGTACGAGGTATAGCTGAGTTCATTTTGTGGTTTGCAAATCAAATTATAGGTTATTGAAATTTATGCCAACCAATGTGTAGGAAAACATGGAGAAGAAGATTGTAAAGTTTTTATGATCAGTGAAAAATTCGTTTGCATTATTTTTCTTTGATTCGCCTATGCTAAGTTAGTTATCAGGCTAAGATACTGATTTTGCGGTCATTTTGAAGCCGAGTAGCTGAACTTTATCGTAATGTCCCAAAATACAAACAATGGGAAATAAATGGTCAGTATGACGGCTTGAAATAAACTAATGGAGATATAACAGAACTGCTATATACTACCTTTCCTGTGATATATATAAATTATTGCTCTTGATTTTTGCCATTGCGCATTAAGGCATATTACCATCATATTTATGGGTGCGATGATAATAATAATAATAATAATAATACGTTTATGATAACAAAATTCGGTGTGTCCCATACTCCTTACCTAGCTCCTTCAGGTCATGGTGTTTCCTTTGAAGCCTCTTGACAGCCATGTCGTCAAACCAGGACCCTCCGGGCATGATGGGTTTGAGCTCCTCTGGCAGTTCCTCACCTTCCTTGAGACCAACTGTCATGGCCCAGGATGTGCCAGTAAATGCCAGCAAAACAATAAACAGCTGAAGCTGAAAAAAAGGAGAAATGTCCATGGATTCTGCCATTTTCCTTGAGGTAAGAGGACCCAGAGTCAGTTTTAAAAACTAACAGATATTTCTTATTAATGCATAATGAACTCTAAAGAGGTGAGATGAATTTTTAGGAAAACTAGCAATCAGACGCAACCACATAAATTGTTGTGAACAATGCAGAGTTAGAAACCATGAAATTGAGAAGGTGAAGGTAATTTATTGTTAGTGCAAATAAGGGAGTTTCTCTCTCTCTCTCTCTCTCTCTCTCTCTCTCTCTCTCTCTCTCTCTCTCTCTCTCTCTCTCTCTCAAGTTTAACAATTACAGACAATTATTATATTTTGTCGGTTGGATAAATAAACTATCACTTCCAAGGAAAGGCCAATAAAATGGATCGTCATTTTTGTAGCCTACATGAATTCCCCAATTTACTCATTTGGAGAGAGAGGAAAACATCAGTAGGTGGTATGCCAAGCCGTGTTTTTTCCCTTTACTTGCAACAAAGATTTGAGTAAAAGAAGTTAAAAAGCAATACATGCAAATCTGTTAGAAATATCTTGAGATTAAGGGTTGCACTATTATATGAAGATATGCTTTAAGATTAAGGGTTGCACTATTATATGAAGATATGTTTTTTTATTGTCGCATTTTGTCTCGTGCTTTATAGTTTTATTGGGAAATGAAAAAATAATTCGTGGTATTGAATTTTAAAGATATTGGAGGATTCAGTTTAACATAGTGGAAGACTGAAGAACGACATACGATTGATATATTTTATTCAATGATGCTTGTCAAAGGTCAAGACAGGACCAATAAAAACAAGTTATATACCTGGAAATGCTGCTAAATTTTATGAAGAAATCTCTTATCTTTCTTGATCATCCTCGGATTTTGTTGACATCCTAATTTGTCTAATTCGTTGTCCTACTGAAATTTCCTTCATTAGTCATGAAGGTTAACTTATGGTAAATATGCAAATGCAAACAATATTACCTTCTTATTCTAGGCCAACGCCATGCAAGCTGAACGAAGACATTTAAGAGACTGTCAGTCAAGGATAATCATAGTTTATGGTGTTGTTTTTTCACTTTTGTTTAATCTTTAGTGTTAAGACTAAGTATAATCTTCAGTTGTTTGGTTCAGGATATGTTTAAAGTCGTGGAGACCTAAGACAGAATAGAATACTTAAGAATAAGGGCCAGATTTGAATGATGTAGATGACTTTCCATGCAATTCATTGAAGCACTAATTGGAATATTTGTCTTACGGTGTTTGTCGTTTAGGACGCAGTAACTTGAAATGGTAAAGATTTAAAGCAATAATAATTACTTCGCTTGCAAGGAATGGTAATCTCTCTCCCTCTCTCTCTCTGTGTGTTAAACAACGATGTTTTCCCGGCCCGGAAATATACTTTCTCCTCAATTATAAGTAATGCCCGGCACATCCTGTATTTTCACCTCATTAAGATCGCGCTGGTGTCACTCTTACATACATTTTTACTCTTGCATTACTTACCTTTTGATGCTGAGCTGTCTACAAGAATTAATTGAATTAAAAAGTAACGAACAAATAACACAAATCATTGTATGTCAAATAAGTATTTTCTTCCGGAAAATCCCATATGCCGGAGGTATTTCTATAAATTGGAAGAGTATATTTACAGGAAACGGAAATAGAAATAGGCCTATTTACAAAAGAGAAAATTCACTCACCTCCATTTTGTTGCTCTTAGCTTTCCTCTATGTGATCTGAAAAAAAAAACGAAACAAATAACATTAGTTTGTGGGGACCTGTTCAACTAGAATTGCAACACTCATTGTTAATTTTAAACTAATTATAGTCAAGTATGGCTCATTAAGGAGAAATTGGTGAAGGTAAACCTCATTTGTTTTGCAGTTTATGAATAAGAACGCAATTAGTAAACAAAATAAATGCACTTCCTAATATTGCAACACTCGGGGTCCTTGTTCTTCGTGAAGCAAAAATTGTAAACACGTGCTGTACCTGTACGTTGCTTCGCCTCTCTCTCTCTCTCTCTCTCTCTCTCTCTCTCTCTCTCTCTCTCTCTCTCTCTCTCTCTCTCTCTCTCTCTCTTGACATTTTAATAGCAGATGTTCTGCAGTGATAGAACATGTTAGGGACGTTAAATTCTTTTCTTAAGCCTTTTGCATTTTTTTTTTATTACGTTGCTATCCTTGAACCTGACGACTACAAATTCTTTTATTTTGGTTCCGTCTACCCATTTGTATCTTTTTCATTCATCAGTTTTTCATTCGCTTACGAAAGAGTCGCAAATGCTTGGAAACATTATTTTGATACCAAAGACCCATCGTCGGACACCTATTCATGAAATGGAGACGAAGGCTTCTGAAAATACCAAAGCTGACCGTATAACAAATTTTCGTGGCTCAAGGATTAGCTGTGCAGAGCATGTTACCAAATAGGTTTGCAGTGGACACCACGTTCAACTGGTAAGCACTTCACGACGTTTTGTAACCGCAGAAATAAGATCAGCAAAAAGGTCAGCGTTCATAACCTTTCGGGGTCATGCAGAGGTCTGGGTACCGACCGGGAGAGAAACACTTCGATCTACTTTCACTTGTTTAACGACGTTTGACAATAAACGAGAGGAGCTGATTCACCCACAGAGTTAGGAGCTGCATGAACGAGCTAATGAGAATCGGTTTCTTCCTATGGAATATAAGACATGAATTCCTTCTTTATAATATATATATATATATATATATATATATATATATATATATATATATATAGTGTGTGTGTGTGTGTATATATGTGTATATATATATATATATATATATATATATATATATATATATATATATATATATATATATATGTGTGTGTGTGTGTGTGTGTGTGTGTGTGTGATGTGTGTGTCTGTGATTTGAAATCATTTGGGAAAATTGTGACGATGATGCCCGTAGTATAGTTATTACCACATCTTGCGGGTGAAAGACCTAAGATCGATCCCATCAGGAGGACGCGATATAAGCTCTTATTCGGAAGTGCCCATTGTATCTCTTATGGCCTTAGTGGTGAACTATGAACTCAGTAGGTAGCACACTGTCGGAGGTGGAGGGTCAGAATTAGGGTAGAGAAGGGCACGGTGTCTTAATAACCTCATCCTAAAAGCCTCCCCTTTTGGGGATTAAAGACATGTAGTTGCATACCTCTCGTAGCTACTCATCAAGGGTAGTTTTCTTTCAATAATTTATATAATTCTTATTACAAAGTGCTTCTTACTCATGACATGAAATATCAAGGGGTATTCACTGGTTTGTACTTTAGTAAGTAAATTTTGGAAAGGCATTTTTGCAATATTTCAAAGACAGCATGAGGGATGAATTTAGCATCAAATTCGTCGTTAAATTTTAAACGGATGTTGGTTTTAAAAGAATTTACCAAGATGAATTATTTGCTCTTGAAGTTCGTTGGCAACTAGCAAACATTCCCAGAGCACGTTTCCAGTGAGGCTTGAGTGAAATCCAACCCTCTACTTTCTTCTGCTGACGTTTTCGCTTTCATCTCCTCACATAATCTGTATGTTCACCTTTTATTGACTCATCTTAAAGGAACTTGTTTTTGCTTTCGTTTCACTGCTTCTATCTCTGAGTAATGCGTCAGACCCCACTCTCTTTCCTTCTCATGTCTTTTTCTAAATATCTCCTCATTGGCTAAATAAGAGCGTCACGTTGCTGCCCGATTGGCCATTACATTTACAGAAGTTTTTCTAGCAGTAGTACTTAGATGAAGACAAATAAGTTTAGTAGATCAAACTGAATCAGTAAAGGGAAGTCTTTGTGATCCGCATTGCACTACACAGTTCCTAGCGCAGTTCCACCTCAGGGCTAATTCATTTTTGCTAATGGCTGTATATAAAAAGATAATCATAGATAAGAAGTGGGGGAAAGCGTAGCGTAGTGACGGGAGCAAGAGGAACTAAAAAACAATGGTAAAAACCCCGATGAGTGTAAGCAATTTTGACTGCAATTGCAATGGCTTTAAGTGTAATTGCAGTTGATGCTTTCCGATTATTATCAGCTTCTAGTGTTGTTAGTTCCAATTCTATAATGGTCGTATTACCCATTTACACTTCATGTATCGCAATATCATATTGTAGCTGGTTTGAAAATATAACCACGCCCTTCTTGCGCAGTCGAGTTAGCTTGTATGCACTATACATTTGTACATACTCTCAGGTTGATGTATACGTACGCATAATAAACATAAGGATACACACACATACACTATACATACTATTTATATAATACATATATGTATATTATATAATATATATATATTATATATATACATATATATATATTTATTATATATATATATATATATATAATATATATATATATATATATATATATATATATATATATATATATATATATATATATACATATATATATATTTATATATATATATATATATATATATATATATATATATATATATATATATATATATATGTTCATTAAGTTTCAACTCATCCATGTGTGCGTCTGCTTGATTTGCATCTATTTTAATATAATTTATGCATATATATATATATATATATATATATATATATATATATATATATATATATATATATATATATATATATATATGCATATCACACGTGCCCCTGTATCTACAATCAGCTTCATTATTTCATTTGCCTAGGGTTAAGTACAGAGAACCTTGATACCACTCTTACGTATTGGATTCTAATTTTATTCACGAAATGTTTTACTTTCATTCCAGATGAATCTTGGCGAGGTATCATTAGCCAGGCAGGTACACTTTTTTTTTTTTCTTAGTTAGTATTTCGAAACCCTCCCTCTTACTAACTTTGCGTAATTGCTGAGTGTTACGTTGCGTGCTGAGAACCACACACTAAGTGGAAGCCAAAGTCACGGATTGGCTTTGCCGTTTGAGAAAGCAATTGTTTATCGCTTGTGAAAGTAGATGGTGTATAATGATGTTTTCGTTCAGAGGCTGATATAATTTTTCTTTCATATTTATTCTTGTATCGTTAGTTCTTTTTGATGAAACCTTTTTATAATATATTTCGAATATTTCTTCATCTATTGATCTTTTAACGAATTGAAATTTGGTTCATGTCTGGTCATACAGACATACATATATGCATATATCGCAAGAAGCAAGGTCCTTAGTGCGATTACTTCCTTACATTTTAAACTATCTATACATTTAATTTAAATGTTTATAGTAGCCTGCATTTTTTTTATTTGTCTCAGTTAATTTATAGCTACTGTAACAGGAAACCATCAGTTTTAAAACTTGCAGGATGGCGTTTGGGTCTCGAAAAATCAGTCCCTCAGATAGGCAGCATTCCGTTCGCAGTAACTCGTTTACCTCTTGCGGATCAAAAATTATACACACTGCCACTCAGAAGATGGAAGCTGTATATTTAAATCATGTTACTCTTCCCGTTTCCAAAGCCAGTAAATAAGGTTCAGAACCATCTACTATTGTTGGGAAAGCAGTCTGATGAATATCCTTTCGATAACAGTTGTTATTACCACTGATTATGGTTCGTTTTCCTTGAAGATTTAGATTTCGGAAGGACCGTTTTCGCTTGGGTATACCCCCACCCCTACCGTTTCCGCCTGGGTATACCCCTACCCCTACCGTTTCTTCCACAACAGCCGCCTACACGCATTGCCATTAGCATAGAACCATTACTAGTTCATTTAATTAAGTTATTAATTCATATTATTAGTGATTAATAATTTTCTATGTCTTTTGTTCTGCCTCGGAGACAATTAGAATCATTAACTTACTACTTGAGTAAAAACTTTACATTAAACATTTTTAACAATACAGTATGCTAAAATAATAATGGTATTCTAAGCGTAAGATTTTGTTGAGAAAGAGATGATATTACTATGTAACGCTACTGTGACACTGTTAACAGCTATTCAGAACAGTACTTGAGAAATTCAGCTGATTTCATTCAAAGCTGAACTGACACTTTTTTTTTTTTTTATTCATTACCCCCAAACCGAGATGCAGCCGAAGGAAGAACAAGGGTCTAGATCTCCAGACGTCAAAAGTAGAAAAAGAGGGAGGTATATTTAAATTTCTGCACTTATATTTATAAGGATTAAGTGCGCGTAATCATGATAATTACGTCTTTAGACAAAAACGACTACAACCAAGTTTTCCCAAAAGCCCGGAATGAAATTTCAGCACCGTCGGGAACTAAGTAATAAAAGATCGAGCGCAAATCACTTTGTGACAAGGATCTCCATAAAGATTAGTCCTAACACTCAGATTTGTTTAACAGCCTCTATAAGTTTGAGTACGAGGTATCTGTCCGACATTTAGATGCTGAAATTCATCGCAACATTTCAATTTTGGGCGGAACAGCTTCGGGTAGAAGCTAGGGTGTATGCAGAGGTCCCGTTTTTTATTCACCTTCGCATAACGTCATGTGGTTCCCATACTCTCGGCTAGCAAGTGGGTAGCTTCTTCAGTCTTGCAAGTAATAGGTGTTGTGACAAGTGCTCATGTTTTCAAGGCTCATTACATGATATGCACTGTTTATGGTAGCTCTAACTCTCAAAAGAGCTGTGCTGGTAATGAAAAGATTAGCATTTACCGTTTCCCCTAAAGATCGCAAACTATGCAGGAAACGGCGAAGTCATTAGGTCAACCTCAAAAACCCAAGGGTGTGATTTGTTCATTTCCAACCCAGCGATTTTGAAAGAAACCTCAGGTAAGAGTCGCTTGATTACTGTCATATGAATGCAAAGGAAATGAAAAAAGGTGGATACCGAACCACAATGTACATCTGTGCGATAGCGCTTCAGTTGCTAATAGATATATTGTCTCTATAGCTCTGTTTATCTGTTACATATAGCATTTTGGGCAACTGAGTGAACCATAGGCATATATGGGTACTGTCTGTTGTTTAGGGTAAATACTCAAACCTGATTGGTTTGTTTTAAGTTTAACTAATTAAGTGGAATTTTGGAATAAATGTTTTCCTTGAGAAAACGAGCTTCAGTTCGTAGTTATTGTTCGTTTGGTACAGACGTGTAAGAAAGTCCCTTGTTTTTTTTTTTTTTTTTTTTGAACGTTTCTGATATTCATTTCGGTAATAAATGAGTAGTTTAAAGACACAGAAACCCTTATATCCAAAAATTATGGAGGACCACAGTGGAAAAACAACCTACCTCTGCAAGTTTTGATTGTGATTAAGGTAAGGTTTATTGAAGGTTTTTAAAGTGACATCATGTACTATTTCAGTAAGGACGTGGTAGCCTAGATTATGTTACTTGGAGGTCAAGTGAGGATGCAAGGTTATAGTATTAGGTTAGGTGTAGTTTTTTTAAGTTACAACTCTATTTAAATTTACAGTGCTCAAGGTTAGGTGAGTTTGAGGGATCCATGGAGGGATGAAGCTGCCAAAACTAGGTAGGTGGGGGTCCGGCTAAGTAAGGACCCAGTCCCCTATGTTAGGTTGGAGGGCCCGTGGGAGTGAAAACCCTGTTTAGGTGAGGAAGGACCCGGCCTCCTAGGCTAGGTTACGTTAAATCCATCATTATATTTCCCTTGTTTTGTATTTTCCCCACCCAGAAACCCTGCTTTCCAACTATAGGATATAAAAGGGTGTCCAGTTGGACAAAGCTGCCAAAACTAGGTAGGTGGGGGCCCAGCTAAGTAAGGACCCAGTCCCCTATGTTAGGTTGGAGGGCCCATGGGAGTGAAACCCCTGTTTAGGTAAGGAAGGACCCGGCCTCCTAGGCTAGGTTAGGTTAAATCCATCATTGTATTTCTCCTGTTTTGTATTTTCCCCACACAGAAACCCTGCTTTCCAACTATACTGTAGGATATAAAGGGGTGTCCAGTATCTCTAAAATGCTCAGCTGCTCTTGAATTGAACCCTCGAAAAGTTAAAATCACACAATAAACCATAGAAAAATCATATTCTCAACTCCGGTATAAAATTATGGGTTAAAGTAATAATTACCATAAATTGTAATATATACTTGAAAATATATATGTATACATACAGTACATACATACACACTATATATATATATATGCATACATTATAATGTATATACATATACTGTATGTATATAAATATATATATATATATATATATATATCTATATCTATATCTATATATATATATATATATATATATATATATATATATATATTTATATATATATATATATATATATATATATATATATATATATATATATATATATAATGTGCAATTTATGGTAATTTTAACTTTAAAACATAATTTTATTCTGGAGTTGAAAATATGATTTTTCTATGGTTTATTGTGTGATTTAAGCGTTTCTAAGTTCAATGCAAGAACAACTGAGTATTTCAGAGATACTGGACACCCCTTTTATATGCTGTAGTTGGAAAGCTGGGTTTCTGGGTGGGGAAAAATGCAGAACAAGGGAAATACAATGATGGATTTAACCTAACCCAACCTCGAAAGTCGGGTCCTTACCAAACTATCGGATTCCATCCTGTGGACCTTCCAACCTAACATAGAGACTAGGTCCTTATTTAACCGGACCCTCACCTGCCTAGTTTGAGCGGCTTCGTCCCGCCATGGATCACCCAAACTTAACTAACCTTGAGCACTGTAAATTTAAATAAATGGAGTTGCAACCTAACCTAACTACACATAACCTAATATAACCCTGCATCCTCACCTGACCTCCCAGTAATATAACTTAGGCTACAATGTCCATACTTAAACAGTACAATGTTTCACGTTAAAAACCTTTCAGAAACCTTACCTAAATCACAATCAAAACTACTGTACTGTGTATATATATATATATATATATATATATATATATATATATATATATATATATATATATATATATATATATATATATATATATATATATATATATATATATATATATATATATATATATATATATATATATATATATATATATATATATATATATATATATATATATATATATATATATACATATACAAACAAGATTATATATATATATATATATATATATATATATATATATATATATATATATATATATATATATATACATATGTATACTGTATATAGTATGCATATATAAACGACGTTTTCATGAGATGTAGAAGTCATTTTAGAATGAAACTATTAACCTAAAAGAATACTGATATTGCATACAAAAAGTTAAAAAATGAAAAACTGTTCTTTAGTAGTTCTGGATGTCCATTTGACTGGAATAAGACAAGTAACACACGCACACAGAGTTAAATCTTTTATATAAAAGTGAATGTTTGTCTATTTATACAGTTGTGCGCCATAGAAACCCGAACCGCTTGACCGATCTAGACAACATTTGGCACGCGGCCATCATTCAGCCCAACTTAGATGATATGGGATGTTTCAAACCCGTGTCCCCTTCTCCTTTGTAACTTATGTGGTAAATAAACTCTATGGGTTTATTATACCTCATTTCATGTATTTGAGATCGTAGAAATATTTTGAAAATTAGGTTTAGTGGGAATGCATTTAGGTTTAGCAGGGCTGTGTTTAGATTTAGTGGGGGTGTGTTTAGGTGTAGTGAGGGTATATTTAGGTTTAGTGGGGGTGTGTTTAGATTTGGTGGGGGTGTGTATAGCTTTAGCAGGGAACATGTGTTTAGGTTTATTGGGGGTTGCATTTCGGTTTTGTGAGGGTTGTGTTTAGGTTTAGTGGGGATGTGTGTTCAGGTTTAGTGGGGATGAGTTTAGGTACAGTGGGGGTGCATTTAGGTTTAGTGAGAGGTGTGTTTAGGTTTTGTGGGTTCTATGTGTTTAGGTTTAGTGGGGGTGTTTTTAGGTTTATTGGAGAGTGTATTTAGGTTTACTGGAGAGCATTTAAGTTTAGTGGGAGGGGTGTTTATGTTTAGTGGAGGATGTGTTTAGGTTTGGTGGGGGGTAGTTTTAGGGGTGGATGTGTTTAGGTTTAGTGGGGGTGCATTTAGGTTTAGTGGTTGGTGTGTGTTTAGGTTTGGTGGGAGGGGTGTTTAGGTTTAGTGGACTGTGTATTTAGGTTTAGTGAGAGTGTATTCTGGTTTAGTGGGGTGTGTTTAAGTTTAGTGGGGATGTGTAAAGGTTTAGTGGGGGTGTTTTGGTTTAGTTGGGATGCATTTAGGTTTAGGTTGTTTTGATTTAGGAGTGTTTAGGTTTAGTGAGGGGGTGTGTTAAGATTTGGTGGGGTCTGTATAGCTTTTAGTGGGGGCGTGTATTTAGGTTAGTGTGGGGTGCAATTAGGTAGGGGCATGTGTTTAGGTTTAGTCAGGGCACATTTAGGTTTAGTGAGGGGGTGTGTGTTTAGGTTTGGTGGGGTGTGTGTGTTTAGGTTTAGTGGGGTGTGTGTGTGTGTGTGCATTTAGGTTTAGTGAGGGGTGTGTTTTGTTATGTGGGTGGTGTGTGTTTAGGTTTAGTGGAAGGGGCATTTAGGTTTAATGGGAGGGGTATTTATGTCTAGTGGAGGATGTGTTTAGGTTTGGTGGGAGAGGTGTTTAGGTTTAGTGGGGGTGTTGTTTAGGTTTAGTGGGGGTGTGTTTAGGTTTAGTGGGGTGTTTCAGTTTAGTAGGGGTGTGTTCTGATTTAGGGGCTGTTTAGGTTTAGTGGGGATGTTTCAGTTTAGTGGGGACATGTTAATCAAAACCAAACCACATGATCCTTCATTTCTAAGGTAAATGATTGACTGTCATTCAGAGTATTCCCATGCAATGCCGGGTTATTCAGCTAGTATAATATATTTTTCAATGAGATTTTATAAATTAAGCATCTATTTCCTAGATAATTTTAAATTTGGATTTTGTGTGCAATCCCTTTTTTTTTTTATTTTACAGGTAAATTCATGATGAACTCAACACAGTAGTCGTAACTGCTATGCTATGAACTCGAAGAGGCACCATCACTGTGTATCAAGTGACGTCAGTTAGAGGAATCGTCGTCTCTGGATCCTGAACGGTAACTCACTTTATCTTATTCCTTCTTGGTAGATCTTTCTGATGAATGTACGGTCGGTGACATTTCTGTCTATTGTGGGTCTTGAAAAATATGCACACAAGGTTGTACCCAAGGGAGAGGGAATTAGAGAGCGTAACTTATACCCGAAAATTAGTCCATTTGGGTTTAATTTGACTACTTTCGGGAGCACACTTTTGAACGAGATATTTTACATGGTTAAATTTTTACAGGAGGCTTACTGTCAATATAGTACACTCTGTCAGTAAAAAAAAAAAAAGTCCCTTTATTGAGCAAAGTGAGCTTGGCAGTTACCCCAATAAGTGAGTTTATGAATGTTTTAAAACAAGTGTGCCTGACAAGCCCTCTCAGAAATCCACTTTCTCGATCTATATGACGTCATAGATTTTTCTATATTTTTATTTTTGCTATGGTTGCTTATTTGAACTTATCAGCTGTGCTAACACAAACAGTAAATAATTGTTGAACATCAAGGCCGTATGCCGTATTAGAAGTGTGTTGTAGGAAGTTAAAGAAAGAAACAACATTCAGAGCAGCTAATTGGCTTCCCTTATATGATAAATCTGAATTCCTTCTCTCCCTTCCCCCAAGCTTTCTCGACAAATTATTCCTCAACACCTGGATGGAGGAACCATTTCACAGGTATCTTTTAAAGGTCAGGTTGCCTGCTTCTCTCTCTCTCTCACTATGATGTAACGTATTAGTTTTTTGCACTTTTACGACGAATGAACAAATAAAGTTCATTAAGATAGAAATTCCTCCATAAATGTGAGATCATTATTTTTTACATGCTTAAGATATAACTTCCCCTTCATGGACGTACACATACACGCACACACTATATATAATATGCAAACCCCCATTTGCATAATTTGATAAATATTTATAAAACTTAAGTATTGTTGCTTCAAGGTACATTTTCCCCATAAGGTAACAAAACAGCGCTACACGTCTACTGATTTTTGACTATGTGCATAAGGAAAATCAATAATCTATCATCAGGGATAAAAATAACTAAAAGGACAACCTGAATTTATGCATAACCTTGTTTGCTTAAATATTCTTGTGCATTCGCTGATCTCTTGAGAACGTGTAGGCTACTTATATCAGCCATATGCCCTTCGGGAAAAGAATTAATTGGAAATTACATAAGTAAGTATTTTCACAGAAAAACGGCCATCCCTAATAGGCAATGGTTAAAGAGAAATAAAACAACGGTCGCTGCCACGTTCCTCTTTACCTGGTGAATTGAGGTTGAATCCCCTCGAAAATGCTAACGCAACATCACCTCCTCATATACCTGCCATTAGGGTGTTCACCAGCATCTCGTCAGTCTCCCTACACAGATTGTCAATCACCTTTATTTTTCACACATCCTACGATTTATGGTTATTTAGGTTCCTCGTTACAAAGACCTCCACTCATCTACCCAGTTTTTCTCAGTCTCCCTCTCTTCCTTTTTAGACTTCTGAATTATAAACGCTTTCCTTCAACATGATCAAACAACGTTAACAATCTTTGATAAATATTTTTGCATAACCTTTCAACCACTTCCTCGAATCCCCTTAGTTCTGACTCACTCAGAGCATCTCGCTCCACATATACTGTGCTAAGTACACATTATTCATCTCAGCAGGTTCCACCTCTTTGCTTTGGTTCACATTCAACATCCTCACTTTACCTCCGCAAAGGAGAGTTGGCTCAACTGTGCCGTTATTCGTTCATACTTTCCTCCTAGGCACTCTCTCTTCCTGCCTTCATCGTTTAATTAAATCACCAGAGTAACATTTTACTTTTAAATACTTTCCACCACTCATTCTAACATTTATTGCGCCTTCTTTTGGGCATCTATTCATTCTAATTAACCGTACTTTAGGTGACAATCAGTTTCCAACCCTCAATTTATTTTTTAATGTCCATTCACAGTCACATGTCAACATTCTTCCATGTGTAAACTTCAGTTACTTCCCACTCAGCTCCTGTTCCCTTTTTAACCCTGCAAATTTGAACCTATATTCCTGTCCTTTTTCTGACCAATGATATCTCTCTCACCACAAAGATTAAACACCCATGGAGACATAACTCAATCTTATCATAGACACACTTCTACATCAAACCAGTCACTCGTAAATATTCAAGCATTCAACTTACGCTTAAAAGAAGTCTCACTGCTGTACAATTACTTTGTATCCTCCATATGTAATCTCCCTCAGTTTTGTTGTAGAAATATCTTAGTTTCATGTGCTTAACAAACATCCAAATCGAATATCCTGACCAGTACCTGGTTCAGTATTCTAACTGATATTATGCTTCATTTACTCAGGCTCAATGCTGTCATTTTTTCTTCTCTACTGAATAACCCGTTTATTTGGAGCTTCAACTCGTCTAGACATACCTTGTATAGCTCTGTGAGCAGCTCATCTCATTTGCAATCTCAGCAACTATCCTTTCCATTCTTCAAGCTTTTAATTTTCCTTACATTCTCCGTAATCATTTGCACAAGCACCTTCATTAACGTTAAACCCTTTTACTCAATATATGAATTTTTTATATCCTCCGCATTCATTTCAAAGCGCTCAGTCCATCAACCCTACAGTAAATACATTGTTTTCCTTCAGCATATATACTTGTATTTTTTCTTTTAAGATCTAAATGTTCATTATCCTCTTTTTAGTATAAACTTCTCCAGTATAGAATATTTCTACTCATGATCATATTTTGGTCCTACAAAAACCGATTAAAATAATCTGCGTTTCTTTCAATAAACATCTAATTTCATTATCCCGTCTCTTACTACTCGTAATTCGTCCTCCAGAATGCCTAAACCCACAAACCCTGATAGTTTCCTGTCCACATCCGTGAAGTTTGCGCACTCTAGATGAAATTCTTGCACGTTGCAATATTTAAGCTTTTGCAATTTCTTAACCTTTTCTTAAAGGATATTCCAACTTCTTATATTTACAGCCACCAGCACATTTTAATACCTTGTTTTAGAGGTAAAACGACTCCAACCCCTTTAGCCGGATAATGCTTAGGTGTATTTACAGACCCTCCTAATCTCGCCATTGCATCCATCAACTAGGTCTTCCATCTGCTTTGTGACAATACACAATCTAACAAACTTTCCCTACCAGTTGATATTTCCTTAGCATATATATGAATTGCCTGCCTTGGAATCATAAATTCCGAACATTCCCTTTCAGAAAATATTTCCATAAAATCTGTCCATTCTTGTTCACACCAGCTGCTACAAATTACCCAACTACCCCGTCTCGACTTACTCGGTCATTACCTTTACATTTCAGCCACCCTGCACAGCCATCTTTTCCAGGTCACCAAACCACACCAGGCACCGATTCAGACTTTTATAGAAGTGTTCTCATTTACTATTACTCTGTCATCTATTCAGTCTTTGAGCAAGCATAATCGCAATATACGATATACTAAAACCTTCAGTCTTCCATGGTGTGTTTGAAAAAGCAGTAGCTAGTACTTGTCACAGCGCCAGCTCAACCGAGCAATGGCAGCATTATAAAAAGAACAAGGCAGTTATATTAATAATGTCTAGAAGACTGCATTTTTGACCAAAAATAAGATATTTATGGCCTAGAAACAAGTCACCCATGCCCCGGATTGCTGCAATAAACCCCAGGACCAATTAGTCCACAGTCAGTAAATTACCTTGCAATAAAATTTGCTTCCTTCCGTGGGCCTCATTTACAAAATTAATTCTTCCTTTCTGTTCCCTCCATTAGTGTTCTCTCTTCCTTGCTTGACAGACGACCGTTTACTAGCTTAGTACAACTAACATTAGGCTATTATTGATTGCATTTTGATTACTCTTATTACTGAGTTTCGACATCTGGGTCACTTCTGCATCTGAACTTTGACACTTTTATTAGCTGATGCTGCTACTCAAGGCTTTTCCGTTACCTATTTGAGCTTTTTTCTGTTAGGTATGTGTTTATACAGACGAAAGTAGCAAATGATCAGTATTTCGTGACAACAGTATTTTGCTAATAATTATTTCCGGTTTTTTAAAAACGTATTAGGCCAGTTTATCCATTTTTATCTCTTAAAACTTTTAGGAAGACTACAAACTTCCTTGTATTTTGTATTATTTTCTTTTCAGCGAAACTGAGTAATTAAGGCCCGATCTTGAGAGAAAATGAAGATAGTAATAAACACAATTTTTAGGTCTTCATTGTCCATTTCATTATCATTATGACACGTCGGTAATGGATTTTAACTGGGTCATTGTTGCACTTGGTGCTGAGTTGGAGAGAGACACGACGCACGTTTATGATAATAATTGAGTAACTACAAAGACTAAAATCTTGCTATTCCTGAAGATATCTAAATGTACATCACATACTTATCTTTTTTAATGTTCTGTTACCAGAGCACATTTATAAAAAAAAATACTCAGTAGAAAGAAATTTTGACAAAAAAAAAACTATAGTTTTGACAAATAAAATTGTAATCTTCGATATAACCATCGTAAAAAGCCATTCATGAACACCATTACCTCTTGAAAGATACAAAATCACATATTTCAAGATTAATATCAAGTAACGAAATATATTCAGGGTCATAACACGTGCGATTGAGGGGATGAGTAATTAAAGCAAAGATTGAGTTCTTTGCCGTTAAATGAATTCTGTCAGCACAACCAAGTACATTTTAAACTGCAGAAACCGAACGACTTAGAATTCAGTTCACTCAAGCATATATCACTTTGACAGTCTTCTTGAAATAAAACTGATTGCATTAGTCTTTAAAACACGCACTTAAGAATAATGAAATTTCCATTCCTTTGCTTAAACGAGCAAGATTTTCAATTTTTTTTAACGAGATAGGTGGATTCAAAGTTAGTGTTATCTAGGGAACTGTAATCGTATAAATATACTCATGTAAATCAACACGTCTTAAAAGATTTTCGTTTTGAGGGTTTCATCTAACGAAGCTTTAACGTTGGGTTTGAATGGCTCATTTATTTGACTCTATCTTGTTGGACGTAAGATATAGTAGGCCATTTCTTATATGACACAAGATCTAAGACGCCATTTCTTACCTGACCCAAGGCTTTATACTATAGTACATTTGTTATCTGACACGAGATCCAATAGTCCATGTGTTACCTGGCATAGGACCTAACCGTCCATTATCGATCACTAAGTACATTTCTCCGCCTCGCTCTCTCCCTGTTCCAGTACACTAGTCCCTGTCCTACCTAACCTTCGGAAAAGTTTTGTAATTAGGAAGAGGACTACAGGAAGTGAGGAACCTTAAGGTCACATGATGAAGGACTGCCTAAAAAGCAAGGATTTTGAGGAGGGGCCCGAGCCCATGTGTACAGTAGTCTAGCCTACCAAAGTCATGCCTACAAACATCCGTTGTTTTGTTTGTGCCTCCATGGGTAGAGGTTTAGACCATTAGTACTCCTGCGAATGCTCCATAAAAACGTGTTGAGAAAAGAGAATTTTTGTGACCAAACGAGAGAGAGAGAGAGAGAGAGAGAGAGAGAGAGAGAGAGAGAGAGAGAGAGAGAGAGAGAGGTGTGTGTGTGTGAGTGAGAGTCAGAGGGGACGGAGTCAGAAGGAGAAAGTCAGAAAGAGACAGATATTTAGTGAAAATCCACTTTAATTCGGATATCGAGGGTGTAGGACATCAAGAAAAGAATAAAAAAAATAAATGAAAAGGAAGTAGGGTGGGGACGAGAAGTCTTAGGGAGGAAGAGCAGGAAAAGGCCTTTGATAGGTTGGCTGATATCAGAGCAAGTCAGACGCATGAGAGAGACTCGTGGAGAGAGAGAGAGAGAGAGAGAGAGAGAGAGAGAGAGAGCGAGCATCCAGGACTTCATTTAACCTTGGTATATATTTCTTGGTCATTGAAATACCAGTTGATTAATCCAGTAGGCCTAACTTGCATGGCATTGGACAAAGGTTGTATGCTCTAGGAAATTCCCTTCCGATCGCTGGATTTTTATATTTTCATAAATTAAGAATAATTTCTAAATATTTCTGTCTATATATTCTTGAATTTTTAATTTACCATTGACTTAACTTTTTTAGTGGTAGCTCTTTATACTTAATTAGTGCGACAGTCTCTCTCAAGAAATACAGTGCACCTCAAAGGAAATAGTATTTTATATATTTCAAATTATATAAATAGTGCGACGATTTTAATTCTTTAGATTTACTTGTAAGGTGATGCTGACCTTCCTCAGATCAGGCTCCTGTTTCGTAAGAATCCGTATTCTAGTTTTATAATTTCATAGCTCAAATTGGAGAAATACTTTAACGTTAAGGGATGTACACTCTTCATTATCCTACCAGTATCCACCTTCGCCTGATAGCCCGACAAATTAAGCCTTGCGCATTTCGTGTCAAGTGACCTTTCATCTCAAAAATCCATGACACCGACTTACAAATTCTTATTGGGTGACACAATAATTTTGTTCGTGCTAAGAAATAAGATTTTCTTTGAATATATCTCAATGATGACTATATTCTGTTTTACTGAAAATCATATATTTTATTTCACAATTTTGGAAATGGTGTTGGAATTTGTTGACCCTGCCCTTTGCGAGAATGATATTTAGTTTTCTATATTGACAGTGCTCGTTTTCTTTCAGGGATGACACCACCTTGTCGATTCGGGGATGTTATGGTTTCTTTTGCCATTCACATTAGCGATATTATCCGTTTTGTTGGAATTATTACAGCTAAAAATATCCAGACCTGCATACGGAACAAGCCTGAAAAGCAATAAACGCGCAAAGCAAGCAAGTTCCCTTATGCAAAAATGTCTTGTAATACATTCAACTAGCGTCCCTTTCTTTGTCTCTGAAATGGGAATCAGAACGTGCAGACCAATATACGTTTTACGCTTCTGAGAACCATCGGTAGTTTTCATCTACTCTCCCCCTTTTGTACATACAGTGGGCTGGATATGAAGTAGTTGAGGCATTTTGAATCATGAATATGTCACTGGAATAAAACATAGTTTTCCCACACAGTCGTGTATGGTTTTCTGTGGATCTCACAGTCCATATTTTTAACACGGGGAATAAACAATCTTTAGTATGTTCATACTTAATGATGACTTGCGCACCAAATGGGAGAGAATAAAAAAATACATAACTAATAATTTCAGTGAATTTACTGGTCTGACCAGTCACTTTGACCTTAGGCTAAGCATGCTCCTATTGTCGAAAGGGGCAATTTAAATGACCGTCCTTAAAGAAGGGTTAGTGTGTGCGTATCTAAGAGAGTAACCCTGGTAATAAAAGTGCATATCATAAAAAAAGTTGGGATGTGGATTGACAGGAAACGAAGCCATTGAAAATTCATGAAAGTCAAGAATACTATGTCGCAAAGGGCAAGTGATACAAAGTATAACTCTTATGGCATCTGCAGCAGTTATAAATGGATGATAATCAGTAATTCGTTATACAGACCTGATGAATAAACCAGGGATACCAATAAAAGAAAGGTTTTAAGTCTCTGGAATATGTATATTTGGAATCTCCTTCCACAGGTCGCAACTAGACTCATCATGAAATAGTAAATCCAACGATTTTAATATTGTATACGAAAAGTTTTAATCGTTAGGGCGAATGTGTTAAACACTTGGCGCGTATCCTACTTTCCTCATAAATGTTAGGTAAATGTAGAAAACTAATTTCATCACATTTGTTTCAGTGCAGGATTTGCTTATGGCTAGTGACAGTTTGAGAAAGTAAAATTAGCAATGTATAATTGTTTGTAAACAAAGTATTTCAACAAATACCTAGATGTTCTTCCGCATGCTAATTAACCCAGCGAGTAGTCAGGCTTCCTTTGGAATTTGCACGTCCTTGGCACTGATAATCTCTGCTTATTGCCATGTGTGCAGGATATCGTAGGCATTGCTTTGACTGACTTCATTATTTCCAAAATCAACTTTATTGAACTGATGCAGCTTTATAACTTTACAGCTTTATATCAAATCAAAAAGCCTCAGATTCTGGCAGAGACTTTTCTTAGTGTACTTAGATTTATAATTCTAAGGAACGCTACTGAAGTAATTAGCCATAAGGTAAATGGACCTTCTTTTCTTCATGGTGCTTTATCCTCCACCAGTATCTCAGGATTCTGCCTACATTGCGTCCATAGTTACAGAGTCGAAATGAAATTGTCATTTTTGAGAGAGAGAGAGAGAGAGAGAGAGAGAGAGAGAGAGAGAGAGAGAGAGAGAGAGAGAGAGAGAGAGAGAGAGAGAGAGAGCTTAGGTCAAACTAGTTTTTCTGGAATGATAAATATCACCAATGACCCTCCCACCCAGTCTCTTTTGAAGGATTAATATTTCTTAAAATGTTCAATTTTCTTTCAGGTTCATGTTTCGTCATTCTTCGATTCTTGATGATGTTCCAAGAAATACAATTTCTTTTTAATGTGTCTATCTTATTTCAGGTGCAATTTCATTATCACTCTTTTTTTCTGGCATTGTTTTTCAGTGGCTCTCTTTCTTACATGATCATATTTTTCATTTTGTACTTTGTTCACGGTAACGCATGATCAACTGTTTGTTCCCTGTCAATTTTGCAGTATGCTCTATGGTATAGTTCGTAAATTTTTTTTTATCCTGTCCCAGTGGTATTATTCAGTTCGTCTACCGAGAAGTACGTAACTCGTTTCCATTTATTAGTTTTGCAGAAATGAATAGATTCGTATATGCAGGATTCGTACTTGTAGGACTTTATACTTAGGGATATTTCATGAACCTTCATAGCCTCAGCGCCAGGAAGCGCACTATAGCTAATGCAAAAAACGACTTAGTAACCAATCGAAGAATATTCTTTGATAAATCAGAGCTTTTGGCAATAAAAATAGAGTTAGTTAAGCATTCCTTTATAACTTTTATTCACCATATCTATAGTATAAGTTCATGGTTTTTCACTATCATCGTTTTCTAAAATGTATACACATTTTGTATAATGCTTTGGAGGCAGAAAAATCTTGGAGAAAAATTCCGCAGTCGTGTCGGTGTTGTTATTTTTATTACTACTATAATTATCTCTATTATTTTGAAAAGGCCACGTACTAAATCCTGACAATGGATCTATTGCCAAGGTCTTGTTCCTCCCATTCACTTGAGATTTGGCAGGCTAACCCGTCTGGGTGACTTGTCCAAGTGGAATGAGTTAATGACAAAGATTAGATGTTACTTTTTATTATCATTCGTTGCGTCATTATAGCGCTGTTTTGGTTCATTTAAACTATTGTTTACAATAGTTGTTGCAGCAGTATAAAATACAGTAGAGTTAGGCTACTTGAATGAATAACAGCAAGTGATTTTGTTCCAAGCATAAAGTGTTTTGTAATCAACATCTGTGAATGACCTAATCAGCATTTTCCTGAAACGATACAAAAGACTTCTAGGGAAAAAATAAAAAAAAAGAGAACGTTGTTTAAAAGATGTACTTTCATGTAGGCCTATAAGGGACAAGCCAAACACAGGGAAGTAGAACTGAGGCCTGATTAAATGGATCAAGTTGGCCTTGTGCCAACCCCGACTCTTGTCTAGTGATAACTTGAGTTATTAATAATGTCTGTTAAGGAACTGCTCTGTCAACTCAAAAAATGGCTAATGATTCTTGGATCCTTAATTAGTTGAGAAGACAAGTTTCTTTAGGCTTATGAGGATTTCCTTGACGTTATCTTTGAAACAAATGAATTGAGAAGTCGGCTTCAAATATGACTTCTTTTTTTATTTCAAGCTTTCATCATGAATCAACCCTGGACTCTTTGTAGTGTTGGCACAGAGTGAAAACCCGTGATGATGTCACCTGTTGCTATAATTTTCTTTGTTATCCGGAAGCTCCCGCTTGTGCTTTTTTTAAAATATTCTATAATGGACCAGGTAAAAAAAAAATGCCTAACGAACGGTAGGCCTCGACTGGTTTTGCAAACTTGTTTCATTAGGCCTATGAGGACTTCCTCGTGGGAATCAATCTTGGTCCTTAAGTCAGACACAAGGGGCAGAGCTGATTATGATAAAATTTTTCTCATTTCAGATGTGTGGCGTTCTGTTGAATTATGTATCTCCAGTTTCGAAATACGACCTAAAACAGACCATGGATGAGGAAAAAAAAGTTGAGACGAGGAACACGAACAGGCGACCATCTCCCGGAAAAGAAAATCCACGAATCCGGAAGATGAACAGTTAAGCATCTCACGTTTGGCCACGCAGACTAAAGGAAGGTAATCACGTCATCAGTGGGCACTATGTAAAAGCGCCCCTGGTCGCCCATGGCTACCTTGACGACCTTGCCTGAAGAGAGATCTATGATGCATCAGCTGATTCTGTTGGTACGTTTGCCTCCTCCACCCACACAACTAGGTCCTCCTGCTCCATGTCTTGTAGCTTAGGGAAATGACTTTGAGGAAATCTCGTATCTTTATCAAGTTGCAATGGCGTGCTTAATGCTGATCTCCCTTGCAGTGGGAAATTAGTGTCATGTTAAAGATTTCCCTTGAATCCAATTTTGCACATCATTCTGTCTGACCTTAAAAAAGGGGAGTTATGTGTGCGTGACCTTCGTCAAAGGTTGTTGTAATAGTCAGGTCTACCTGAGGATTTGTTTGTGTTTACCTTCCGTTACCTTCAGGAAGAAAAAAAATGTCACTTCCTATTTATGTGTGTTACAGAAGTTTTAAGTCTTCTTTAAATTCGGTCAGAATTTATTCAATAAGCACAGCAGATGTAAAGGGATCCTAGAAGTTTATTTATATAACAATTCTTTTACTTTAACTAATATCTCATTTCTTTTCATCACTGTTCTATGTTTTCTGTTATAGGGACTTAAATTTAGTTAGAAATTACTGATTATTGCGCGTGGTACTTTTCGTGTTTTACAATGATAAGTTCTACCCAGTCGGTGCAATACAATATCTATACAAAACTTATTCAACCAAGTAAAGAATAGGAACACTTGCATAGGTTCCATATTAAAAGGGGACCTATATGATCAAATTCAACTGCATTTCATTCATCTTCAAACACAAATCATAAACTTCCATTACATTTTAAGGAAAATATGCGCTTTACATTCTCTTTTTTTATAAAAATATTTCCAGTTAGCATACACAAATACCCTAACATACATTTTTTATGTAAACATTCATATACGCGTACATTATACCAGTATATTAGGTGTGATATCATGGCTAACAAAGAAGCAGCAGTTTCAAACATTAACTAGATTTTGATTGATTACATGGAGAACCATTTATGAACCGAAATTCTTCCTTTACCATTTTTATAAAATCACTTACTTTTGTCGGGTATTGTATGAGTAATTTTGATTTACTGACAACGAAATTCCTAGTTTATTTTGGAATAGATTCCGTATGAGACACGAAAGATCTTTCCTCAGACAGTCAGTAAGGTGACTCGTTCGATTTCCTTCTTTTAACGAATTTTATAAGTAATGCGATCAAATGACTGCATCCGATTGTCCGACAAGTCAGCGTTTACATTAAAAAATTTGAATGTACTACAGGCGTCACCGGTAAATTTTGTACAAAATTTCTACTCCTCGAAAAT
>NC_089754.1:18235302-18252802 GCF_040412425.1 Macrobrachium rosenbergii
CTTAGCGCTAATATCTGCCTCCACTTAATTTCACAAATCTCTTGTGAAAAAATCATAAAAAGATACAAATAAAGGCGATCATAAACACCTCATTTCAACATTCCTCCTCACCATTAAAAAATCTCATTTGCGTTTTCATTCCCATTGCCTTGAAGTTTATTGCAATCATGGCACACGATTCGGGTCATGTCAGCACCAGCAATCTCACGCTCGTTAACGACAAAGCGAGCGCGTAAGTTTCTCCTTATAATGCAATCTTTATATCTTCATCACTTTCCTCACGCTTCCTTCGGCTGCTTCGCATTTTTTGTTGTTGTGGCTATCGCAGTTTCTCATCATCTACCGTATTTTCATACTGTATTTCCGTAACTTTAAAAGTGGAATTTTCAGTGTTATTGCTGAGTCTTATTGATGTGTTTATTTAAACTCTTCCACCTCCAAAAACACTAGCCAGTCAGGAGAAAAATGGACTCCATTAATAACGTAAAATATTCCTGAGCTTCGTATTGAGTCGAAATGAAATTCATGATGTTGCATCTACATTTCAGGTCTTCATGCCAACATTCCTACAAGTGAATCTAACAGGCAAATATCCACAGACTGAACGACTAAGGCGAATTTTTTTCTCTACTGCTCCTAAGCATTTCTTATATAATCCCGCTGGTGATGTGGATGATATGGAGAAACATACTTTGGATTCTAAGGCGAGCCATAATTCACCTCGAGAATTTGACCACTGTATACTCTTGACCTTTAAGTCGTTTGAACGGACTTTCCTCATCATAGCATCGCTCCGGGGTTATAGAAAACGGTATGTACGCAACGCATGCGTCATTTCTTCAGTATGTTTCGTAAGTAGGAAAATGAACTGCTACAGTGTAGTTGCACTGTCCATCAGCTTAAGTTAGTTCACTTGTAACTGAATGAAGCGTTATACGAGTAATGCAGCCATACCTGATTTGTCCCATGGACGTGAGAGTCTACATACAGAAAGTACCTGCTTATATTATATTAAGAATGTAGTAGTGGAATTCCAGTTGCAAGTCACTTTCCGTCAACTGGTATGTCATGAAATGAGTGGAATCTGTGTGAAAACAGAGAAATTGTTGAATATTTTAAAAGAAAAAACATCGATAGATAGAGAAAAAAAAGAGGTTACTGTTGCATACTATAAAAAAAAATCCGTAGATAAATTGGCAGAGAGAGAGAGAGAGGAATAATCGGCAATTTAGAAGTCGTGACTACGGTTTGAAAGTCTATGAGATGTCAAGGCCGAACCGGGTGAATGGGCGGAGATGCTGACATTACTACACCTCTCCCTCTTTTCTCCGGCATTTTTTCGCTACGCCTGTCTCCTATAGCGGCTATCTCCACATTCGATGATCAACGCTGCACAAAAGTTAGACTTTTTCCTCCGATAATTCATTTTATTACGGACCATGAATCACGAAAACTTAATTTTTGTCTGCTATAATGTTAATTTCAGTTTCCACTTATGTGAATCCGTGCGCTACGAAAACGCGTCTGATGCTGTTCTTAATTCGTTGTCCACGAGTCGCTGAAAACGAAGTTTGTACAGAATCGAGATTGTTGTTGTTTTCTTTGAGTTGGCACTATGCCAACACGGGCTCTTCTTGCTTCTGGAGCAGCCCGTAGAGATTGAAAGTGAGAGTTGATGAGATTGCTGAGGAAACATATATACTGAAATAAAATGTGATAAGTGAGGAGAGATACATATGCAACAGAAATATTATGAAAAAATCAACTGACTAATGGCAATTGTGGACGGGAAGATGATAAATGCACAGGGAGGTTTTGTAAGACACAAAATGACGGAGATATTATTTAAAGAGGAAGATACAAAGGGAACTTTCACAAGAAATAAAGAGAAAAGTATACATTACATCCTCTTAAAGGGGGAAAGCATAAGATATACACAAATGCTATTGAAAACGTGTTTTCATAGACAGAAACATAATTACACTCTCGCCCATTCCCATGTATGTAACTCATTAAGGATGTGATTAAGATGTGGAAAAAAAAACCCCGAGATTTGTCCCTAGGTGTCTTAGGCAACGACCACGTGATGTAAGTATAGCCAAGACTATCAACGACAAAACAAGACTGTAAATAACTGGTGGAAATCTTTGAGAGACATAATTAAGAATATAACATAATTCTAAAAATGCCGTTAAGTGTTATTCTTTTGTCTACCTCTCTGTCTTCTATCCCATAAAAGAAATGAAATCGAATAAGTAGTTATACTTATCTAAAAAAATTTGAAACAAACTCAGAGAAACTGTGTGATATATTTCCTTGCCTAGAAAAGGACGTCATTATTAGGATTCATCTTGCATGTTTAAATTAATTATTAATGAATTAATAATCAATTCATTTCCAAATAAAACAATTAAAATGTGCGCCGAAGTTGGAGAGCGTATAATCAAGGCCACCGAAAATAGATTTATCTTTCGGTGGTCTCAGTATAATGCTGTATGAACCGCGACCCATGAAACTTTAACCACGGCCCGGTGGTGGCCTATCCTATATCGTTGCTAGAAGCACGATTATGGTAAACTAACCTTAAATAAAATAAAAACTACTGAGCCTAGGAAGGCTGCAATTTGGTATGTTTTATGATTAGTGGGTGGATGGTCAACATACCAATTTGCAGCCCTCTAAACCTCAGTAGTTTTTAAGATCTGAGGGCGGACAGACAAAGCCAGCACAATAGTTTTCTTTTGCAGAAAACTAAAACAAATAAAAAACTAAGAGGTCTTTTGAAAAGTTTGTGGTAAAAAAATTGATATTTAGTGAATTATGCATATTAAAATATCTTGTATAATAAAGACTTAAAACTGAATGATTCTTTTATTAAAAATAGATAATGCGTTCCTAACTTGAAAGCAACCAATTAAAATATATTTTTAGAGGAATGCTTGATTATACATTGGCTACACTGAAAGAAGTCTGCATAGCCTAGAAAAAAATGATAAGCGGAACTCTTCAGTACAAAGATTTGATAATCACAGTTCATAAAATGTATTTCATTATTCTGTTCGTGTCTCATATCTGATAAAGACTGACGAAGTAAAGGGCCTTATCAATATAAAATCATGACTAAAAATTTGTTTGTCTGTGCCTTCTGGCAGCAACAGCTTTCTGGCGTAGTATTCATTCATGACGTCGTCATGGATAATGACCAATCAACGCTGTACTCGTAGATGATAGTAACGGCCAATCGGAATACAGATATTTCCCCGCCTGAGGTGGTAGTTTGCATGTTTTTGAAATGGCCTTAAAAACGACGTGCTTTGTATTTTCAAGCGCTCTAGCCGAAGTAGTTTTGTTTGTTCCCGAAAGCTTTTGTTAATTTTTTTTCCAAATGCTTGTTACATTTATTCTAAAATACTGGATTTTTTTCGTCATAGAACCATAGGAGTGTTGTTTTTAACCCTATGAAAGAAATAAATATCTACGTAAGTAAAATATATCCGAGACAATCTGAATGAAACTCAAGAGGAACCCTTTGATGTGTTCTCTTGGCGAGAAAAGGCCGTCGTTGTATGTATATGTGTATATATATAAATGTTGTATAATAAGTTGATTTCTAAATAAAAAAAAATTGCTGAATAAATCTCTTCACTATCATTGTTCAGTAAGCTCCTTCAAATTTATGGCCTTCAAAACCTAACTGCCAATAACAGAAAATGAATTCAGTTAAAAGCCACCAAAAATAGAGGTGGTTCATTTAAAGACGGGTTTATTTCTATGAATGAGCACAACTAAGTACAAATGGTAAAAAATTTAAATTGATACAAAGTGAATTATGCCTATTTAATATAATCTTATATAATAAAGACGTAACTGATTCATGTTTGATTAAAAATAAAGTTTTCAAAAATTGAAGGCAATCAATTAAAATATTACAGTTTCAGAGGACTTCTTGACCATACTTTGGCCACAATGAAATATGTCGTCAGCATAGATTAGTACAGAAGTAAAAACTGGAAATTATACAGTACAAAGAGTGTGATAACTACAGTTAATAAAATTTACCACATTATTCTGTTCTCACTCCACAGTCTTAGAAATGTGCCCTAAAATCTTCCGATGACAAAAACAGACGAAGTTGAGGGGCATATCAACACAAGTCATGACTAAAAGATTTGTCTGTCTTTCTTTTTGTTATGGCAACGATTATATGATCAGAACAGCAGCTGTCTGGCGTAGTGTTCATTTATGGCGTAACCTTGGGCAATGACCAATCAGGGCTGTAGATAATTATGTCAGCCAATGAAAATGCAAACATTTCCCGCCTATGGAAAGGCATAAGATGAAGGGATTCTTCGCCTTTATGCGTTGCTGTTCGAATGATTTTGACATGGCGAGTTTTATATTTTCAAACGACCTACCAAAAAGAAGTCTGTTTTTCTTTGGTTGTTGATCACTTTTCATTTATTTGCTACATTTCTTCTTGACTCACGATTTTTTCATCGTAGAACCATAGGAGTGGCATTAATTGTCAACATTTTAACTAATAATATAAAAAAAGGCGCTAAAGTAACCAGGATAAGCAATTAGATTAAATTGGCCATATGCCAGCACGGGACCTTGGCCAAAGGCCTTTCATAAGTGTTGTAGGCCTCTGAATTATTTTTAATATACATATATGTATAAATATATATGTATACATTAACATATCTATGTACATATGTATAATATACATAGATATGTTTACATATATATGTATGTGTACATTAACATATCTATGTACATATGTTAATATAATAGATATGTTAATATATATATATATATATATATATATATATATATATATATATATATATATATATATATATATATAAATATATAAATATATATATATAAATATATATATATATATATATATATATATATATATATATATATATATATATATATATATATATATATATATATATATATATAAAGGATTTCAAATATCTGTAAGCAAACTCTGAGGAACTCCGTTATCTATTTTTTTTTGGGGGGAGGGGCGAAAAAGTACCAAATCACCGAGATTCGTCCTACGCATTTTGAATATAAAAACGATTTTAACGAATTAATAATAAAGAGTTTCCTTCCACATTAGAAATGGCCAAATTAATTTCTGTATCATCGTTAATTAAATGATATTCTTGTTCACTGATGATATACTTTTTGTAAAATATTGAATTATACAATTATTTTACCATAATGTGTAATGGCGGAAATAAAGCATTACATGCGACATGAAAGCACTAAAGAATTTCAATGATAAAGTGTAAACAGCTGAACAACGAAGAGCATATGCAATTATTGCACAACTACATTCACACTTCAGTGACGCTGGAAAGCAAATGGCAAATAACCAGTTATGCAGTTGATATACGCAGGAAAGCAGATGGCAATTAAGTGGTGGGCATCAGGCCTTTGCAGTATTCGCTGATAATTAGATGATGGAGCACTGATAAAAGCGAAATTGCTTAAAATTGTTTACCAAAGAAAAGGACGGGAAAAAATTTAATGGGAAAGTAAAAGCGAAATTGCTTAAAATTGTTAACCAATGAAAAGGACGGGAAATAATTTAATGGGAAAGTAAAGGAGAAAATTTAGATAAAAAAAAAGTAGGAAGGCGGGGATTAAAAGTAAGATAAATGTTTTAAAAAGTTAGGTAGCAGAAAATAAAAAGGGAATGATAATGAGACCAACAGCGGAGCTGGAAAAGAATTAAGTTTGAAACCAAGAAAATAACGCTTTACATGAAAACAATCTAATTCCACTTTCGTTATATAGAAAAGGTTAGTTATTTATTAAAGTTAAGGAACAAATATTAGGAGAAAGGAACCATAATTAGTGACTGACAATAACTTCAGGTTGTATGCTTCATTGTCTTCACAGAATGATTACAATAAAACAATTGTATTTTTGCTTCATTATATAAACATATTCATATCTCTCTCTCTCTCTCTCTCTCTCAAGGGCATTCGATTATACCTTTTACAATTTGTCTAAAATATCTGATTTTCCCAACAGTGGCTGTATGATTGTTTCTTGACATTAACCATTGCAATTTCACAGGCATAATTTTGAAAGTAAATACCTAAAAGTCTTTATACACCCCTTAACTGAGCTAAGTAGACATTAATTTACGAAACTGAATGCGCTCTTTAACTGAAATTTCAAATCTAGTGTAAAATAAACGAATGGAGAATCACTGATTTTGGAATATATATGGTTTTTTCTGCATATATATTTATATTATATTTTCATAATGAAATTTCATAACGAGTAATGATATCAGCTTCTTCATGATTCTCATGATATCATTAGATATTTGGAAATTGATGAATACAACCAAATTCATTCAGCAGTTAGAGTCTGATTAAAAAAACCGTTGCCAAACTTCGTCTGAAGGGAGTATATACTGTATTTGTGTCATTGTGTGACCGAATCAATCTAATCCAACTGAACAGGAGACCAGGTGTCTGAAGCTTTCTATATTCCAGACACTGAGCTTGTGGTTTTATTTACCTCATAATTTGTCAGTGTGCAAAACCCTTAACAGACAGAGTGGGGTAGTATTATCGCAATACTTGTGGTATTTCCAGTAATATGAAATTCCGTGATATTTATGGGGAACTTAGTTTCAATTTTCAAAGGGATGCCTTGCGAACTGAAAGCTGTCAATCATGATAACCTAGATACATCTGCCTATCAATCTAGCTTCTGATATATTAAGAACTATTTAGGAATGTATGAAATAAATCACAGTTATTCTGTTTCACTGTGATAGTTGTATTCATACGTTGAGTTAATTGCTAAAGCCTCATCATTAGTTAGCAGTTCTTTCCAAACCATCATCCCGTTCATAAGATTTCAGTATGCAAGATGATTTTAGCAAATAACTGTCATCAAAGCACACTATTGTTACGATGACTGGCAAGAATCGAGCGACATTGACAAGCAGCCTGATTAGGCCTAGAATAAATTTCTTCTTAAATGAAAGCAGAAAATGTCAGGTGTTTCACCAGAAAATCACCAAACAGCCACAGAAAGAGACTCATCCGACGGTTAACCTAATGTCAATATCATCTTGCCCACACGCCGCAGCAAACGAGGAAATCAGTCGCGGGGCCGACCACCGAAGGAAGAGACCTGGGGAGCTCTCCACACTCTTCAGGATCGCTCTCCGACCTGAGATCGGATTCTGCTACATCACTGACCACGGGAGAGGTTAATCAGCCTAGGCCAAGGTTAAAGAATACCGGATCGTCTTACCACTGACCCAAAATTCAACTCTTTCCGCGCATGGCGTCACGGCCTTTATAAAGTGGATGGGTAGTCAAGCATCGTTTTCCTACCTATTTTTGACGTTACTGAAACACGAGCCAGATATGATGAAGGGCACTTGGTATACGAATATGAAATCAGATGAGCAAGTACTGAAGTACCGTTCAATCTCTTTCACAATGTTAGGGTTTAATTTTTATGTGGGTCATAAAATGTGCGAAGCAATGGTATTCCAGTGCAATGAAAAAGAAAAATAGAAGCACGGTTGTTATGTTACAATAAGAAAAAATGCACGTGCCGGCGAAGGCCAACGAAATATAGAAACAGCAAATGGGAGAACATTAGTTATTGCGCCTCTCTTTGAATTGGCTAGACATAACAATATCTGCATTGCTACTTCGGTCTATGAGCTGGATGTTTTGCCTGCTGAATGGACATCAGCTGAAGAGCAGATTTATCCTACTGTGGGTACTAAGGTAGCATGACAAGTCTGCCAAGTATGATCCAAAATATCTAAAAAAAAAAAAAAACGCTTATCCTGTTTTGTTTAGAGAGAGAGAGAGAGAGAGAGAGAGAGAGAGAGAGAGAGAGAGAGAGAGAGAGAGAGAGAGAGAGTATTTTTCAACAACTCTGAAAATGAAACAGCAATTCAAGTGAAAAACAAAATTAACCTAGAAAACACTTGGATCTAGGTAAAATAGGAATACATAATGTAAAACATGGTAAGTACGTTAAGAGCGTCAGAGTCTGAAATGTCAAAAGACCGATACAAAAAAAAAAAAAATCACCAGACAATATGGTAACGGGTAAGAATGTTTAGAATGTATAATAAAATACTACCATTATTCACAGGGACAATAGCATTAATGCATTATGCTGAAAGCATTGTGTTCTTCCCTACAATGGTATGTATATTTAAACAAATTACCTGGGTGATAATGGAAGTTCCTAAGACCTTCCATTGTCATCTCTGGTGCCTAGAAGTTAGTGCGAACTACTTCTACTGCAGTGAGCTAGCTAGAATACATGTTCTGTTGAGGTGACATTTGTCACTCACATTTTTTTGTCAAGTGGTTGAAGCCGTTTGTTCGTTTTTAAGCATGTTGTATTTAACTACTTTCCCTGGAATTCTGCTGACCAAAATATAATTTCACTGTAATGAAATACACAACAAAATGAATAGGATTTTGTGGAATCTTTCGTTAAGTTCTAATATCATTCTTATCACAATTTTAATCGTTTTAATTTTGGATTTCATGCTACATCAGTAGGAAAGGCACAGCTATGATAAATACTAGCGGGCATCATTGCAATGATACAAGAGATGATTTTAAGAAGACCAGCAAAGAGAAAGTACTCCGAGGACTGGACAGGAGGCAATGGACTAGAATGACCTCCACATGACATCAATAGCTTTTTTTATATTTACTCTGAAAGAATGACCTCCACATGATATCTTTTTTTTTTTATATTTACTCTGATCTACTTATGTCTGTTTAAGGAAACCGGACTCACATTTCAGAGAATGAAATGCTTCAGCTGACACAAGTAGAATTAAATGTCACCCGTAAATCACAACAGTTAAAAGCTCTTATGGTTTGGATCAAAAGTAGCAAGCCTGTAGACGCCTAGAGATGGCACCGTAAAAAAGTGGGCAAGGGGCACCAAATAAGCTATAAAATAAATAATTGGTTGTGACACGCTCTGAGTGGTCATTAACAGATTGTAAAAGGTGGAAATGGCATTTTTAAAGTTCTGTTTACATTACCGTAATGAGAAGTCATTTTACGCTGCCATTATCTCTAACTAGCTACTTCTAATGACTGCAAGGGGTCGAATTTATGCTGCAGCTTTTGGTAACATATAAACTTGATAAATTAATAGGTAATTCCCTGAAACCGGTAATGTTCTAATTGAAATCGAGACGTAAAAGGACAGGTGCTGGAGTGTGTTGTAATCAGCAAGAATACATATCTTAATATATTTTTTTCAATCATCACATATAATGAAGGATTTGATTGCGCTGCTGCAGCAGGACGTATATTTTAAAGGTGAATTTACCTCACTTATCTACTTTCGTAAGTTATATGTCCATCTATTGATGGCAATTTCATCATCCGTTTTGTACCTAAAATTGTGAAGTTTTTCCCTCAGAATGAAATCACTTCTACGAATGAAATACGGACCAGTAAATTCGGCGGAACCTAGCGTGAATATATTTTCCCCGGTTGAAAATAAAAAATTATTTCCTATAAACGTTTTTCACAATTTGTCTCTCACCTTATCATTCTGAAATTAGTTCTTCTGCCCCCATTTAGGTTTAAGATTCTCTGGGATATAATTAGGCGCTCTCAGTGTGCATTAAGAAGCTGCAAGAGACCTTGCTGTCACAGTGACAGGTCACTCTTAGAACAACAAGCACAAACTAGAAACAACCAAACATATTTCGCATGTGGTTCCAACACATATATTCACTGTTAAAAATTACCCGAAAAACAACTAATTGATCATGATGTTTTCGCTATTATATGCTCTTCTTTATTATCTTTTCCAGATATCTTACGCTCAGCTGTGATGCAGAGTGCAATGAAAACAGACAGGTAATAACCAACCCCCAGCCCTCCCTCCCCCCCCCTCTCTCTAACTAACTACAGAAGACCTTGTTCTTCTCCTGTTTTTTCAACAATAACGTTTAGATTTTTGCCTCGAGAGCATCGTTCATCATTTGCTTGTGAAATTACTGAATAAGCCTTTGGATCTGCAAGCAGTGACACTCTCAAGGTAATTGTTTGAAGGATCGAAATAATGTATTCACATCAACTGTATTCTCACTAAATAAACTCTCTCTCTTTCTGTACACACACACACACACATATATATATATATATATATATATATATATATATATATATATATATATATATATATATATATATATATATATATATATATATATATATATATATGAGAGAGAGAGAGAGAGAGAGAGACAGAGAGAGAGAGAGAGAGAGAGAGAGAGATAGAGAGAGAGAGAGAGAGATTCATGCAAGGTTACGAACAGTACTGAATTCAGTATTAATAAAGGAACAAAAGGATGAAACTTTAATTGTTTATACGCTGCATCAAATGAATTTTAGAGACAATGTCCGAAGGTCTAGAGAAAAACAATTCAAGTTCCATGCTGACCTCTCCTTATTAGACGACAGCTAATTGTGAATTCACATTGAAAGTGTTTATTAGAAATAGCCTTGGGTTAACGCGTTTTCATTATCATAGTTCTCACTGAGCGAATTTAAATTTTGTTTACATTAACAAACTCATGCACATACACGCACCGGCCAGGATTCTTACGTTCACGCCCACATGTACAAGCGTACACTCATACACACGTACATGGGTTAGTGGTAGAGCACTGGGATTGCATTTGTAAGGTCGGCGGTTCGCACCAAGCTGTGAATGGGTACCTGTGGCGGCTGGGCCAAGAAAAGGGAATGGCCCACCAACTTCACCGGCAAAGGTTTTCTAAACCCGAAAAAATACCCTACTGTAAAAAGGAAAAGGGTCAATATATGGCACTTGGTCTCTTATTTTATACCTTCAAATCTTAAGCTACAAATTACCCACTGATATGGATTTCGCTGTACCTAAGGAGCAACCACACCCAAGAGCTATTATATATGAGTGCACCTGCCCTGACCAGGGCCAGTAACTATACCTTTTTGGGACGGTACAGCACACTTAATGCTGATGTAAAGATGAGCTCATCAAGACTACTGTTATTCATATGAGCGTCCCAAATTTTGTTCTACCCTAACGTAAAAACGTGCAGTATGTGGATAGTACAGGGCAATAGTGTAATTCAATATTAACAATAATAATAATGATAATACTGAAATAATAAAAAAATTGAAATAAATCCCGCGCCTTCTCCCACTTACTGAAATTGCTCAAGTCAAATTCAATGAGCCTGTCATAATATCAGCATAATCCTTTTAAATTGCTCAAAAATTACGGGATTGAATTTATGGATTCGGAAGATAAAATGAGATGAGATTCTTCTTTCTGTGTCCGGGGAGAAGATAAAGTTGTTAATATATTACGGAAGGTTCATCAACTCACGCAATGTCTCAAATGGGTTTTTGAAAATTGTCATATCGACAGTACGCTGTGATTGGGAAGGTTTCTAGTTTGATCCATACTTGTCTTAGGCATAAAGCCCTTGGGAGAAGGATACATTTTTGAAGCCTTGCAGGAAGTTGTCAGGTAGCCCAAGCAATCAGACCTACATTTCACCACTGAGCTGACACTGTAGCCTTCCCTATTTTTTTAATCTTTAGTAGCTCCCCAGATTCTCACTTTAGCTCCTTATGGGTGAAAGTACCTCATGATTTTGGTGGGGACCCCTGACTGACTGCAAAATTAAGTTTAGTTTAACAGGGACAACGAGAGTAATGGCCATTTGACTGTGAGATATCCTCTCTCTCTCTCTCTCTCTCTCTCTCTCTCTCTATATATCTCTATATATATATATATATATATATATATATATATATATATATATATATATATATATATATATATATATATATATATATATATAATTTTAGTATCCTTTTAGGTTTTGAGTGCCACATATATATCGGATTCCTTAAGATCTCGTAACAAAATCAGGATAACAATCTAATCTTTGACGCAATGGATTACGTTCCCATCCCCTAGTGGATAGTGTTACCGATATTTGTTTAGTACTGATTACAGCGTTCCATGGGAATTTATGGTCTAATGAATACATAATGGATTAAGCGACGTAACGTCATAAATTGTTCAGTATCTGCCCCATGCTGATATCATCCCAGCAACTTGTCTGCTCTAAATGAACCCGTCGAGTTAAAGGTCGGAGTTGCGAAAGAAAACGTAGCTGGCTTTACTTGAAGGTCATACTGCCATAAAATGTTGCAATATGGTCTCCCACCCATCCGAATAACTATCGTCTTTTGCAAAACGTGTTTTGCGCGCCTTTTCTACTCATTTATTCTTGGAAATAAAGTCTATCTATGCATGTATGAGCACTGAGAAGTAAGAAGAGAGAGAGAGAGAGAGAGAGAGAAACAAAAACCAACCGGCCACCGACATCTTGAAATACCGGTCGTTGCAAGACTACAGGACTGCATTTTCACCCCGTGCTGGTTGTGGTGGCCTGAATGACCTTAGCCTAGTCATCCAGTAGTTACTTACGGTCCAATGACTTTTTAAGACTAATAAAAAGAATGATATATTGCTCATTCGGTATAGGAAAAGACCACCCAAGACCGTTCATTTCAGGGTTGTCTAGGGAATAAATGAACGTTAATTCACTGGGACATATGAAGGGTACAGGAGTTGATTTTGGGATCTTTGTAAAAGTTCTCGCGAAAGGGCTTAAGCGCAATCGAAATCAAAAGTACTTCCACAAAATTCTGAAGAGAAACAATTTGTACAAAATACCATTCAGAGGAATAGCTAAGTACAGTAAAGCTAATCTTATCCGTAAGTTCGAACAACCTGTTTATCGAAAAGAAAATTGCAAAGTCATATGTACTTTTTCAGGAGCTGTCCGTAGCAATTTATTGTTAAGACTATATATATATATATATATATATATATATATATATATATATATATATATATATATATATATATATATATATACACACACACTATATACATATATGTATATATATGTATACTGTATACATATATAATTATATATATATATATATATATATATATATATATATATATATATATATATATATATATATATATATATATATTATTAGTAATAAAATCCACAATTATATAGTAAATATATTACTATGTAAATACTACTACTATTATTACTACCACCACCACCACCACTACTACTACTACTACTACTATTACGCATGAAAATACACATTTCTACCCAGCGCAATAATAATTTTCCGTTAACACTGCTAAAAAATACAGGAGAAAGGACTTTAGCAAGTTTTTCTACCTAAAGTTAATAAGTTCCATTTAGAGAATATTACCGTAAAAATAAGATACTACTCACTTTGCAACAAATGCAGCGGTGAATGTATACTATGATAAATTAGCGTCCATTTCTTTACACGTTTTAGACTTTTTCCTCACTGACTCACTGGTACTAACTTTTCTATTTTTCCCGTTTCAAGGCTTTGCGGTTTCTAATGCCACTTCCTCCTCCTCCTCCTCCTCCTCAAAAAACCCTTAGGGTAACTTCGGCTTTTTCTACCTTATAAGCCTCATACTACTGTATATTATATAAAGCTGTAGTTCTGGACGAGATTTTTTTCACTTTTTTATTTCAAGGGGGGAATATAAGTTCAACGATGACAGGACAGATATACCAATTGACATTCTTGCGATGTTTTAAAATTTCCCCTGGCGTTTCGAAATCTTAGGAACTGACTATAATACTTCGCATCGTTCTATTTACTATTTCTTATGTCTTTCCTCTTGTCTAACACGCCTTCAGAAAACGTTTTGGTCTTTGCTTTCTCCCACAAATAATTGTTTACTTTTACCATCGTTTCACGGGTGTCTTTTGGGTTTTCATAATCTTTTCAGATATCTTGGGTACGAATATCTCAATACTTTCTATGATCTTGGTGTAGTTGAAATTTGCAAAATACTGTTTTTATCTCCTTTCCTTTGAAATTATGCAAGATTGGATCAGGTTAACAAGAATTTAAGAATGCATATTGTTGTGGCTTCTGAAGCTGTAAAAAGATGATGATTATTGAAATAATAGAAGAATGACAATTCATAAAAAGTTGATGTTATGAGTGCAATGCTATGACACAGTGGTGAAAATGGGATTGAGAGGCTGGCAAATCTGTGTTGGATAAGTCTCAATAAGGAAAAGGTTCCAGTGGAAAAGGTAGGAGGAATAATCATTTTTTCCGAAAAGCATTTTATGCATACTATAGGGCCAAGAAAGCTTGAATTGGTAAAAAAAAAATGATGGTGAAAAGAATAAATATTTCTGAAATGTTGCTAGGAAGAAGCAGGGCCTTGAGACAACTAAGTAGAAGGATCGGAAGAGGTCACGGTATGGAAGGGTCCAATGTCCAGGAAGCGACAGAGACAGACCATGAAAAAAAAAAAAAAAAAAAAGAGGTAAATAACGCACTTTGTAACGGAAGGTTTGAGGGGCTTCGTTTATGTCTTCTGTGTAGGTCTATGACAGGCCTAATTTTGTGGAAATTTTATGCACATTGGTTCATCATTAATTCAGCACTTAAAGATGAACGCAGCAGTGACTATAACACATTCTAGTCTTCTGGAACCTCTCCTATACCATGTGGTTCAGGTTAAGCAGCAATTAACATTATATATATGTATATATATGTATGTGTATATATATTAAAAATAATACCGTTAAAACCCGCTCTTCGTAAACGACAGCCTTAGTCAACTGTAATCGATTAATATTCCATTTAATCCCCTTATTCAGTTAATAAATGCGCATTACTTAAAAACCTGCTGTCAAAGTGTTATTTTACACTTTTCTTTTTTTACTCCTCAGAATGGTAGCTCATTCATTTCAGGCTTTTGGCATAGAGTACTCATGCGAATGACCTGAGTTTTTTGACCGAGTCGGAGTTTTCTAAATCTGAGTTATATCTCACCCATAACGAAAATATTCTAACGAGTACAAACTAGTCATTAATTTTTTCCGAGTCTCGCCTCGTATTTTAGGCACATTTTTTAACCAATGTTTCTTTAGCTTTTGTTCTGAGAAGCTAAAGGAAATGTAGACGAATAATCAAGAAAAGACATATATTAGTATAATAATTCTCTTCAATATTATTAAACTATAAGAAGATCAGATAAAATATCAGCATTTAGTTAATATATAACTCACGCGTCCGATAGTGTTTAATTTTCAGGTGACTTTCCGGCCTTCATACAACGACAATTACATTACTTTCAAACCAAATTAATCTTGTAATCAAAAGTAATTACAAGTCTAATTGTTGCCGAGCAACACTCGACAACCGTTGTCATTCACTAAGCGAAGCGAAGGTTTCGAACAAACTAGTCCCAGACGCACAAAACCAGTAAAGGTCAATTTCCACCGGAGACTTCAGGTTACCTTTTCTCTTTTGCATGTAAAACTTCGCTAAGCATGCAAGTCATACTGCACACATTGAGGGACATTTTTTCCACTACCTCTCATTTCCTATAAGATGCACGATTGTATGTGTGGGCAAGGTCAAGGGTTTGCGTTAAAACGCAAGCGCGAATCTTAATGAGAGAACAAAAACAAGGCCTTCTTTAGGTCATAAGCCAACGACAGTGAACGAATTAGCCGAGGTAATTTTTAATTGTGAATCAAATCTGACTTCTCGAGAATACTGCGCGGCAGGTGTTCGAGAGAGAGAGAGAGAGAGAGAGAGAGAGAGAGAGAGAGAGAGAGAGAGAGAGAGAGAAGAAATGATTCCTTTATGAGGAGTTAATTCATGAATCAATTTGCATCGCAGATAACAACCACCACTCTCATTTTCGTCGCTGGAAACCTGGATGCAGAAACACCACTCCCTTTCAAGGTAGTGGCAGGATGTAGATGAGGGAGGGGGGAACAGGAGGGAGAGAAACGAGGAGGAGGGGGTGAGGGAGAAGGGGGGAGATGTAGAGACTGATCCGGGCATTCATTGGTAAGATGAGTCAAGGGCAGGCAGCGAATGAAAGAGGGAAGGTGAAAGGGGAAGCGGTAAATGATAATAGGAAGAAGATGATGATGATAATGATGACGGCGAGAGAGACGAGGAATCCGCGTAATTGGAGAAGAGACTTTAGGAGGAGAAAGTTCTTTTTCAGTCGCTTGTTTTGCCTTGTTGTTTTTCCAGGCGGGATTTTTCTTCGCGTTATGTGAGGGGAGTGAAAGGGCGATGGACAGGCCGCTTAACTGGATTCCCTTCCCTTCTGAAGATATATATACCCCAAAGCCCAAATACGGCTTACCCCATTATAATATATATATATATATATATATATATATATATATATATATATATATATATATATATAATATATATATATATATATATATATATATATATATATATATATATATAATATATGTATATATATATATATATATATATATATATATATATATATATATATATATATATATATATATATATATATATATATATATATATATATATATATATATATTATACACACACACACACACTTGATTGCTTATGGAGTAAACGGAGTCTTGCGAACTTTAGTGAATAAGAAAGATACTACTGAATTCTGTGAATATGTACCCTATGCTTTTCCAAGTTTCGTAACTTAACAACTTCGTATTATCAATTATGAAAATTTCATTGCTCTCAAGTTGTTTTCGTCTATCTAAATGAATTCCGTATTAAATAACAGAAATTATAATTGTAAAACTACTAGATATATTTTAAAGAGGTATTCTAGAAGATTCTCATAATTATAAAACTACTGGATATATTTTAAAGAGGTATTCTAGAAGATTCTCATTTCCTAACATTACTGTGTCTCAGTGATAAGATACACTTCAGTCATGAAACACACATACAAAAGCACATACAGAGAGAGAGAGAGAGAGAGAGAGAGAGAGAGAGAGAGAGAGAGAGAGAGAGAGAGAGAGAGAGGTAGGTTTATCCGCCCTCTATCAGGAATTTCGGATCTCTTTCACCGACAGATATTCGAAAAATAATGGAATTCCTGTGATCACATAACGAATCTCAATCCTGGATAAAACAGTAAGCTTGAGCGAGAGATCAACGTCCATACATTGTAGAAACTAATCGTTACTCCAGATTGCAACCGACCTTTGGCATCTGGCACAAGAGGCATCGGGTCAATATGAGATCAAATAGCTCACAGAATGTAAGGGCAAAATAAGAAATACGGACACGTTCACTGATGCAGAGATGATCGGCTGTTCCGAGTCCGTTTACCAATGAATGAATGGCATTATTTACAGCTTACAGTGATTATTTTACTTTTCCTTAGTTTCTTTTCGAGAAGTGCTTTATTTATACGTTGTTTCGCGATGAGTGGTTATAGTTTAAGCAATAATTAACTAGCCAACTAACTAGCGAATTTATTACATTAAAAAGGTAATAAAAAAGTAAAGATTTGTGAAGGTAAA
>NC_089754.1:18257802-18307802 GCF_040412425.1 Macrobrachium rosenbergii
AAAAGAGAAAACGGCGTCCTTCAGGCCTGTCATCCATGCCGTGATTAACCAACAGGTACCTCGCCAAGAGGCACTTCCTCATCCGTTTTCCCCTTTATGATTTTACGAGACTTCATTCATTTTTTACGACAGTTACGCTGAAAAGGTCTGCGGAAACAAATTGGTAATAAACGGACATAAACGTCTGACACAAATTTACGGGCAATATTCAGAAAAAAAAAAATGGGCAAGATAAAAAAAAAAAAAAAAAAAAAAAAAAACCCTGGCCATCGTTGAGACATAGCAGGAAGGCATGGGACAGCTGCTTTAAAGTTTTATTAGTAGGAAATTGAATTTTTCGTCTTCAGATGAGGCATGTGTTTTTGGGGGTTACATTCATCACTAGAGTTGGACGTCATCATTTTTTAAGCCGTTACAACAATATCGTTGTTCTGGACAATATTTTCCGGTCCTGATTTTTCAAGAATCCATTCAGGAAATTAGGTTTACTTTTTTTGTAACATGGCTGGAATTGATTTCCATTTAGGTACTCATGGTCATACAGAAGTCAAGCAACGATATATATATATATATATATACACACACATATATATATATATATATATATATATATATATATATATATATATATATATATATGTACATATATATATATATATATATATATATATATATATGTACATATATATATATATATATATATATATATATATATATATATATATATATATATACATATATATATATATATATATATATATATATATATATATATATATATATATATATATATATATGTATATATATATATATATATATATATATATATATATATATATATATATATATATACATATATATATATATATATATATATATATATATATATATATATATATAATATATTATATATATATATATATATGTATATATATATATATTATATATATATATATATATATATATATATATATATATATATATATATATATATATATTACAATATAATATAATTATTGTCATTTGCAATAATCGCCTTGTTTTTTTCTTGTCATTATTATAATTTTATATGACTTTCTTTCACTGAGGGTTCCTGATTACTATCATCATTTTCCTTTGCAAATCTTTCATCCTGCTGTTGCCAGCGACGTTTACATATGAGACAATTCACTCATTCTTCTACCATAATGAGTTTGCAGCAAGTCCCTCTAGCGGCACGGAGTCTCGAAACAACAAACAATGGGTCTGGGTGATGTGGACTGGCACAACAAGCCTACCACTTATCGTAGAAGAATTAGGGTATATCAGTTTTGTACAGCCTATGGTTGTAGCAATAACAGCAGCCTCAGGAAGCACAAAATTCTCAATCTTCAGGTTTCCATAAAGTAAAGAAAGTTTAGTGCAGACCAAAACAACCAAGTACCATACCACTGCCAGGGACTGGCACTAAAAAAAAAAGATGGCATTTGGTATTTTATGCCTGTTAGTAAATGTTGTATTGTTTTATAAAAATTTGTGTATACTTTAAATAATGATTGCGACCAACTACTCACCTGTCCACGATTTTTCAGCTTAATCTTGCATCCCTGCGTTTCTCAGTTGCGGCATTTCAGTGGAGATATCTCTTTGTTTTCAGGTGCCAGAAATGGTAAACAGTCACTCCGAGAGAGGAATTGCTGAAGAGGTCGACAAAACATTAGGCTCAGCTCAGTCCACTTCAATGACTCTCAGTTTAAGAACCCTGTAACAAGAAACAAATTGAAATAAAACGCAATTTTAGCATTATTTCCACAAGTCAAGTCACAGTTCAGTTGTTACGAGAGGACATATCCTACCGTGAGACTCTGAAAGTACAGAAGACAATGACTAGAGAGACAGGAAAGAAGTTGCAGCCCCAACAGCCCAGGTACTTTGATCTATACTTTCATAACATTTCACTAATTTTTAACATAGCCGGTTTATAACTGATCAATGCTTGATATTCTTTGAGAAAAGTGTGTCGATTTACCTGTTGGGTTAGGGTGATTTCCATCCATCTTTTTTTTTTTTTTTTTGCGTCCTTTGCTCCTATGCCATTGTTTTGTTGTTCACCACTATCAAGCTACTGCACTAGAAACGGACATACGGATCATGGACACGAAAAGACATATATGGGCAATGGACGTAAGGAAAAGCACCCGTACTGTTTCTTCTTCAACATCGACAACTGGACCTGAGGTTGATGTTACCAGCCTGTAGTTATGACTAGTTCTGATGATTGGGACAAAAATTAAAGCACATTAATTTGCTCAGTAGCTGATAGGTGATTCATTAAAGTAGTGATTTTGTTAATCATTCTTAATATAAGGGCGTAGTATTGACATATACAGTATTGTTAAATCAGCAAAATAAATATATAATATATATATAATACATAGACATACATATGCATACGTACATATATATATACACATATATGTATATTATTTACCTATTCATCTATCTGCCTGTTTATATATATATATAGGCATATAATATATATATATATATATATATATATATATATATATATATATATATATATATATATATATATATATATATATATATATATATATATATATATATATATATATTATAGATGACTTGCAGGTCAGTGAGTTAGAGGCCTTTGTTACTCACAATGAAAATTATATTAAACGCTTACATATTGCAGTTTCCCTTGCGATCGATTCCAGTTATTGTTGCCTAGTAGTTCATTCTTTTCCTTGAAGGAGACTCCAAGGTTCAATGCGTTTCCTAGGGAAGTGGGAACACTGCGATTTTAGACGAATCCACTTTAATTTCTCCTTTCCACCGCACAACCCTTCCTGTAAGGCGTTCCCCTTCCTATTCTAGGCAAGCTGATATTTAGGGGTTAGGTTACCATTCACATGGTCCTGACCTAAATACCGACTAGGTTATAATCAGATACGTCTGGTTAGTCGAGGACAGCCACCCATCTTCAAACACAGACCATAGCAAATTTTGCTTGATTAATGAAGCACGATGTGCTTATAAAATAAAACATGTCTTGAAAGACTAAGCAATATTCACTCACAGGTACCATAAACATTTTCATGTCTTCATGGCCTAGTACAGTTGTGTATATAATTGTGTACAAATCGAAGGTAAAATGATAAATAATTGTCATTAATCCAAGACGAGGTTTCATTACCAAGTTCGATTATTGAACTTTTTTCCATGATACACTTAATTAAAATAGTGATACACGAAATACGTGAAACATTTCTTTGCTATTTTTTATACTGATGATATTTACGTAATCATGTTGAAAGACATAGTCTTTAATAAATTTCAATGTGTAAATTTAATTTCTAAGTTTGGTAAATCCCCAAAAAAAGTAGTTCAGGCGAAAAAATATTTGACATATCTTTTATCACTATATCACAAGAAAAGCACCAGCAATAATAATAATAATAATAATAATAATAATAATAATAATAATAATAATACTAATAATAATAATAACAACAACATAACTTAGTATACCTGGAAAGGTGTAAAGAAGAGTGCAGAAAAAAAGTAATAAACTACATATATTGTATAAAAGAGCCGAGAGAAGTCATTAAAAAAAAAATTAAGAGAGATGCACTCTGATGAACAGCGAGAGCGATTAAATATAAAGAAAATGCAGTTTGTGTGAGAATACGGAGACTGAAAACTGAGTAGCGTGATGTGAGTGTAGACATACTTTTGAGCCACGGATGTGTTTCATTTCGTCAGCGCTACAGCTGTGAGGAAAGAGTGATAAGCAGAATAACGGCTGTAAAAACTAGACAGGGGATCGTGCGAAAAGATAAAGAGTCAGGAAATGGAAGGGAAAATGCAGCAGTTTGGGCACGATACATTTTTTGTTGTTAGTGGCAAAGAGAGAGTTGCAAATACCGGTGGATTTGGTTATAGGGAAATAAGTTATATTACTGGAAAAATAGTTATGAGAGGGGTAAAGAAGGTAGGAAGGTGGTGTGATGAACGTTAGTTTGGATGGTGGAAGGCTGGAATCAGAAGACTTCCTTGGGTGTTTATAAGTAAATGTAATGTGTTACATGTGTCTGATTTAAGTTAAGTATACCTTAGTTTAACCAAACCACTGAGCTGATTAGCAGCTCTCCTAGGGCTGGCCCGAAAAGTATACATTAGTTTTACCAGACCACTGAGCTGATTAATAGCTCTCCTGGGGCTGGCCCGAAGGATTAGACTTATTTTACGTGGCTAAGAACCAATTGGTTACTCAGCAACGGGACCTACAGCTTATTGTGGAATCTGAACCACATTATAGCGAGAAATGAATTTCTATCACCAGAAATAAATTCCTCTTATTTTTCATTAGCCGGCCGAAGACTCGAACTCGGGCCTAGCGAGTGCTAGCCCACAAGGATTAGATTTATCTTACGTGGCTAAGAACCAATTGGTTACCTAGCAACGGGACCTACAGCTTATTGTGGAATCCGAAACACATTATAGCTAGAAATGAATTTCTATCACCAGAAATAAATTCCTCTAATTTTTCATTGGCCGGTCCGAGAATCGAACGCCGGGCCAGCAGAGTGCTAGCTGAGAACGGTACCCACCCGTTCACATGCTTTTATTATCAAGCTGCCCTGATGTCTCTTCTAGAAATGTAAAGAAAAACATTCGTTACAGCTTAAAAGCATGCAAGTTTTACCTTACATGTCTGTCTGCTTCATTCATGTGGAGAAATCACACCAAAGAATGTACAATGTAATGAGAGAACTCTTGCAAATTTTGAATTGCAAACCTTTCAAAGATCTTTAATTGCTCCTTTTGCTTCAGAGATTCTAATTGCAACATAGGTATTGGTATGATGGACCAGAGTGAATTAATAATGAAAACCAGTGGGAACTGGAAAATTCTGAGACAGAATTGTGTGTGCAGAAGTAACATTTCAAATGTTTTATGAGAATGTGGAGCCATCGCTTCTTTATGTAGGGGAATAGCAACTGACGAATTTGGAAATGTGAATTAAAAAGAAAGGAGGTACTGAATGTATTGTCTGTGGAATGTAAGTACAGAAAGGACCACTGTAAGGATAAAAAACGTATATATACTATAATAGAGTGGTGAGAGGTTAGCAAGGGTGAGACGATTTCCAAAGTATTTTAGGACCATGTGCACTGGATAAGATAAAAGAAACTATTGAAAATAATGTCTGAGGTATGTGAGAGAGAGAGAGAGAGAGAGAGAGAGAGAGAGAGAGAGAGAGAGAGAGAGAGAGAGAGAGAGAGAGAGAGGCTAGCTCTTATAAGTATAAGGTTTATAGTGTTACAAAAATATTAAATTGAAAGGCATGTTCACAAAGAAATTAAATGTAAGCCGAGTGGAGGTGAACAGCGCAGCGTTTAAGTGTGCAACATCATGCTGATGGGGTTTGGTTCAAGTGTATGAGAGTGGACCGTGAGCTACTGAGATTTTGGTAAAATAACTTACTTTCTTTAGCAGTGTTTGGATGATTGGGGCAGTGGCTTGCACTGATTTTGGTATAGGAAGGGACCCTACAAAAATAAATAATGACATGAATAGATAAATAAAAAGAAAAAACTGCATCTTCTACAATCTAACAATATTTTTAATTGAACTGAATTGAATATAGAATTTAGGCCAAAGGCCAAGCACTGGGACCTATGAGGTGATTCAGCGCTGAAATGGAAACTGATAATAAAAGGTTAGAAGGTGTAACAGGAGGAAAACCTCGCAGCTGCACTATGAATCATTATTAGGAGAGGGTGGAGAGTAAGATGGAAGAGAATGTGAAAGGAGGTACAGTAAAAAGGAACGACGGGGTTGCAACTAGGGGCCGAAGGCACACTGCAAAGAATCTCAAGTAATGCCTACAATGCACCTACGGGGATATTTTAATTTGTTCTTCTTTGTTATTCTGTCAAGATATGCGACTTACTATTTCCCAAGTAAAATTAAGTGTATCCTATTAATTTAATGCGCCCCCCACTTTCTCTAGTTTTGTCCTTGGGGATTGAAAATGTTTTTATTCCTCTTCGTTTCAAAGTGTGTTGCTTGACGTAGTGACAAGGAATGTTAATTTTTCTTTAACAATAATAATACTAATGATAATAATCAGCAAAATTTTTGATGCAGCACATTTCATGGAACTCTAACCTACACACTGGAGCTAAAAAAAAAAAAAAAGTCGAGCTACATATGAGCGCGAAAATTTTAAAAATATATCAGAAGAACGTCTTTGAATACATAATACCATTCCCTTGTTAAAGAAAAATGTAACAGGATGTTTCTGTAGATAATGAAATGCCAAGTGTGGTGGGGCTTTTGATCGGTAATACGGTAAGATAACCTAAAGAGTTAATTGAACCGCAATATTAATTTTACCTCCAAACGTCCATTGATATTAAAGCTTTTTTAACAGATTTTTTTCGGCTGCAGTTGAGCTCTGCTTGGTTCCAGTAAACGGAGTGATGGTTGAAAATAATAATAAAAAAATAGCAAACTAACGAATGCCTTTTTGAATGACGCACAAAAACCAGCTTCACTGCCATGTTATGGCCTTTTTCCTTATACTAAGAAAAACGACTAGGCAGGCATGACAGTTTACAGGAGAGATTCTGGTTCGTAGTGACTAGAAGATCCTAGAAATTACGAGGTCGACTCTTTAATGGCGACCTAGTCAAATGCCAAGAAGATGGGGGACAGCTCTTTGCCGACTGAGAACTGACCACACCCATATGACACATGGTTTTTCGATAGCTGGGCAGCTCCATCCATTCTGTGAAGCCTGCTTGGTCCCCTTGACCGCACGCCGCTTGCTGGCCAAGTGTCCTCTTGCAGACCTATGAGTACGCTTCCCCTGGCGGTAGCAGTAGTAGTGGCAGTTGGGATTAGCCTTTGAAACGGCTCCATTCCGAGTGCCTTGGTGCTGAGGACTGTTACCTTCTCTTCAGGGTTCTTGGAGAGGGTGAAGTGTATGGGTCGAGTGAAGTATGATGAGTATGCAAGATTTCCTTTTTTATTTTTTAAAAATTAAGTACATTTTTTTATTAGTTCATACATGTAATTGTATGACTAATTGGAAAGATGTACATTTATATATGAGCGAATATTTCATGAAGAATCTCTGATTAAGACGTTTCTTCTTGCTATCTCATTACCGTTGCTGCGGAAGTTAACTTTATCAATCGCTCAACCAATCAATCAGCCTATCTACTTGTTCTCAAACACGTAGTCAAGGTGGTCAGACGATGACCTTGTCTTTGGTGACGCTGCAGAGCTTTGGATGTCATGGAACTTCTGTTTGTAATTCATAAGTCTTTTAAGGATGTGTGCGCGTATTTATTATTGTTTGCGTTTTTTCTAAGGTAAAATTATTCAATGCCTGAACGAGAGTTTAAAACATTAACCGAAACTTTACGATTCAAAGATTCAGGATATGATCTTTGAACGAAGGTTTTTATATGTTAACGGTAAAGTTGGTGATTACAAAGAACAAAACGTTCTTTGAAAATAAAGTTAAACTCAAACAGGATTGCAAGAGGTACCTAGCGTCAGAACTGGTGCACTTCTATTAGTGGCTGCCATACAAAAAAAAAAAAAAAAAACTCAGTTACTGTTTTTCTCGCATAAGCATACTAATATATAAATTTTATATATCTTTTGATACTAGAATAAGTGCAGCAGAATCCAGGAAGTTTAAAATCTTCTGCCAAGGATAACCAACCTTAACCCTAGAAAAGTAACCTTTTGATATATGCCATCCTATATAAAACCAATGAAGGGGAAAATCTTGAAAAAAATCAATTATACACTTATCACCGTAAAAAAATACAAAAAAAACCGTTAACTTTAGTAGTTTGTTTTAATACAAAAATCTTTATGTAACATGTACTTAAAAGTATTTTTCAAAAATTATTTGAAACTTTTTTTTTTGTAGTTATGGCAATGAACAAGCTTATGTACAGTTGGGAACAAGTCCACCTGGTGAGAGACTTCGAAAAATTATACGGTAACAAGTGTTTACTGAGGGTGGGGGGAGTCTTCCTCTGTTAGCACGAGTTCCACTAATCAGCTCTAGAGTTGTTTTAGTGGGAGGAGTCTTTAGGTATGGTTGGAGAAAGACACAGACACACAGACACACACACAGAGAGAGAGAGAGAGAGAGAGAGAGAGAGAGAGAGAGAGAGAGAGAGAGAGAGAGAGAGAGAGAGAGAGAGAGAGAGAGAAGACAATACGTTGCTGATGAATAAAAAGAAACACAACTAGGGACAGAGAAAACACCACAACGAGCAATAGAAAGTGAAGGACTCCCAAGCTTGGTGTAGACTTCTAACCATTCCCATAAGGTAAAGTTAATTCGTTCACCTATGATAATTATTTATATTCAGAGGTTTCACGTATTCATGGTTGGGTTTGTATTCCCTCTTGAATATACTGTAGAGGTTATTGCCTACATGCTGTTCATGACAATAACAATTATTACAGGTTATGTTATGGATAAATGCATAATTTTTCTACCCGGCTTATATTTTCTAATATCAACTGTACAGTAATAAAAGTTTTAATGTCATACGGACAGAAATTCCTTTCGCTATTATCATCTGTTGTTAAACAACCCCTTCAGTCATTTACCTGTCCATTGTGGAAAGGGCTTTTTGGAGAAATGCAATTTGATGATATTGCCTTAGGGTTCTCTTTTCACAGAATTTTCCAAGAAATCAGGGTAGCGAAATGCCCTTTAGATTTTGAACCCCTTTTAGATATCAAATTCACCTTTCTAATAAATAAATGAATATAATCATGACCTGGAACTAAATCATATGCATAGGTTTGTTTTTTATTTTATTTTTACACTGTGTGCGCCTGTCTCTTGCTCCAAACATACCTAAAGCCTCCCCCCACTAAACTCTAGAGCTGACTAGTGGAACTCGTGCTAAGTACTGCTAACAGAGAAAGAGCGGCCCCCCCTCCTTAGTAAACACTGTTACCATATAATTTTTCCAAGTCTCTCACCAAGGCGTAACAGGTGGACTTGTTCGCAACTGTGCAGTACCTCCCATCCTTGCTGTCATATGGACTGGTGAAGATAGGAACCCCTGTAGCTCATACTATAATCAGCAAGAATGCACAGTAAGTCAAAGAAAGCCCTCCCAACACACACACACAAAAGACCTAAAATGACTTCATAAAATTATCACGTTTCAAATGAGCACATATGTGCCTTGTATAACACATGTGAATGCAGTACACACTGATTTGTACAATTTGCTGCAAAATACGAAATGGTAATAAATGCGCAATGATCGATACACACTGGGTATATGCAGGCTGAGCACTTCTTGGTCTTTGTCCCCTTTCTTAGTTGGCGGTGGAAATCTCTTAGCTTCTCAAATGTAAGGGCAGCAGCCTGTCTGTGGGAGTGGATGTTTATTTTGAAAATGTCCCTTATCAACACTGCTGACGGTTTTATAATTGTAGGGAAGTCCCTATGTTCATCTGCTCAAGACTTTATCAACTCTGTTGCCGAAGTCTTTATGCATTCATGTCTAATTAGGGATGGTTCACACGATTTTTTCTTGTTCTTATTATACATGATGTATGAGCTGATACCCCCTGCATTTGCAATTCCACAGAAAAGACAGAATGGGTAGTGTGTCGTTTTTCTGTTGCACTAGTGGTTGCTGCACATTTGGCTGAAGGCGTCGATACCCCCTTTTTTGTGCTACTGGATTTTGAGAAAAAACAACAAAAACACAAGATGTCTCCTGGTTATCCACTGTACTGGGTCTCAACATCTCTGAATCAGTAATTAGTTGTCACTTTCGGTTTTTGTATCACTAAAAAAATTATGTCGTAAGTGTAAAGTCACTATTTTGGTAACTAGAGGTAGCTTCTATCTCTCAGTGCTTTTGAGCCCTCTATCTTACCCAGCTGTGAAAGCAAAGCTTGACAAGGGGACTTTCACAGAAGTCCTTGCATACAATGCATCTACTGAAATCCAGTAACTGGATGGAAGCGACATGCTGGCAACATGGCATAGTGTCTAACTAACTAAAACATATATCGCCAGGGTGGGAGAAACCCCATTTTACATCAGGCTAGATTTGAGACTATTAACTCATTTCAGTTTATGCAGCAAATGTTTAGGTGTACGCAACGCGTACAAATATATCAGTAATCTGTAACTTTCATATATATACTGTATATATATATATATATATATATATATATATATATATATATATATATATATAATATATATATATATGTATATATATGTATATATATATATATATATATATATATATATATATATATATTTATATATATATATATATATATATATATATATATATATATAATATATATATATATATTTATATATATATATATATATATATACAGTATATATATATATATATATATATATATATATATATATATATATATATATATATATATATATATATATTTATATATATATATATATATATATAAACATACATCCATACATAGTGAAAACCCATTAGCTAACATAAATATCTGTTAACTTTTACAAGACCGTCTTGCCAAGAGCTTAAAGCCTGTCTCACAGATTATTCTAAATTAGACGCAAGTCTCTAATCTTAGAAGAAAAACGAATCCCTTTCTTTCCCTCCGTCAAGAGCCCGGCAATCAGGGAGTACGTGACTAGTTTGCCAAAACAACTGTAAGCTGGTTGTTTAGGCTTAATGCCATATTCAACTGCATTTTCATCGACTACGAAACGCTTCTGGAATATGAGTCGTATTTGCAAGGTATTTTCTGTTTATTATTCACATTTGTTTTTTCTGTTTTGAGAATTTTTTAAAATCCCGTAAATAAAATTTATATATTTTTTCTCTAGTTAACAAGGATCTTTAAACCTTTCCTTTCCTTATGAGTGAAATCGACTTAAGTTTTCATTATCTCTTTGAAAGTTATTATGAGGTTTCTGGTACAAAGTCACGCGCCTCCACAATAACTTTTTAAATATTAATAAGATATCTTCTTTTTGGCTAAATATCAAAATGTTTCATGAATGGTATTCCTTATAGTTTGTTTCGTACAGTTATACACGACTAACATACACTCTTTTAACAATAACAAAATGTAAGGAATTAAGATTTTTGTATTTAACAGAAAGTATATAATTATGTCCATCACCAAATTTGACTTACTAGATTTTTCCCACTTTTTCGTCAGCTCCTTTATTTAACTATTTTTTTTAAACAACGAACCTATATTAGAGGTCAAAATGCGCAATATTTCTCCCAGTGATTTTACAATGATTTTTTTTTATTTATTTTTGTTAGATTAACATCCAGATGATCACCAGTAATAGGTTTTTTTTATTATTATTGTTAATGTCGCCCTCTGAGTCCTTGGTTTCAAAATCTTTTATTTTATTCTTGAAGCAGCCTCCGCTAATTATCGATCCAGATCATAGGTGACCGCGTTACATGAGCTATAGTGGGCAAATGTGCAATTGGTATTGGCTGATACAACCGAGCGTTCAAAGGCTTCACTGCAATTGCCCTTTGGATTCAGGTATTTCCTCACATTTGAGGGCCTGGTGTTTGCAGAATTGAAATAGTGCCGTCTTCCTTTACCATTACATAAAGGAAAGGTTGACGTTCGCCCACACTCGACTTTATGGCGAAATCAACGACTGATCTGCAGTGGAATTCGGTCACGAGATCCAGTTGGTGAAAATGAGTTTGCTGTTATCTATATGATTGTTGTAGAGATGTTTGTATTTTCCGAACACACCACATCTGCCATTTGTGTTAAGTACTGACGTGACGTTTATTTAGCAAAAGATAGTTCTACAGTTTTCTTGCCGATTAAAGAACTACCATTTGTGTCTCTCACTCGTGATGTTTCTTCTTTCCTCATCGATTCCGGCAATCATGCTTCTCGTACTCTTACCCCGTCTAATCTTAAACACTCAAATATGCCCTGCTTCGGCTTGCAATACTCACAGGGCCTTGAATCTTGAAATATACAAGGCATACGTCTTGGATTGCATTCTTGCACAACTGCTTATTGAATATGCTGATGTACTGATTCCTACGCTTGACCACTGCATGTTTAATTTGTGTGCCCCCACTTTAGACACGTACACTGATTCACTTTAGTCCTTCAAATGTTCATCCTTATCCCAAAACTTTTAACTGAATAATTATTCAGAGCATTGTTTAACCGCCACTTCCTGAAATATCTTCAGTATAACCCTCACACTGAGGGACCTGGGACAACCCGAACGAACTGTAAGAGCTGTAAGAATGTAAGAACTCTTTCGCGTTAATTCTATGGATTAAACAAGGAAATAGCAATGATGATTATCTTTCGCGCGTTACAGATATCTGATCATGTTTGTGGGAAGTTGGAGAATCTTTCATCGTTGCTCTTCTTTCATTAGAGAATGTGAAAGTACCTGTCATTACACGATAAATAAACCATCTACCTATTACATATCTGTTGTTATTGACTGTGCAGTACCTGCTACTCTTCTTATTTACAGCGTTGCTTCTCATTAGCTCTATGTAATTCCAAGCCACCTCTCAGTTCTTTCATCTCGCTGATCTGTATCTCGAGTTACATGGACCGTCCTGTCAATTCCGATATTAAGAATACTGCCATATAAAAATACTGTCTCCATGACCCATATTCGAGCCATTTCTTCGTCTCTTTTTCCACTCAGTTCTCTGATTGTCTGGGAAAATATACGATTAATTCATACCTTCAGGCCACGTTGTCCAACATTCACATTTCCTTCGAGTGAGTCAGTAAATCCTCGGAATGCACGAATCTTTTCTCTCTTCCGCTTTGCCGGGCCATTTTCAGCATTCCTGTACAAGGGGCATGTGTATCGCTTCCTTGTGCGTGTGCGTTCATTAACATATAAGTTGGTGTATACACACGTACTAACATACATATAATTATACATACGAGTATATATATTATATATACTATATATATATATACATACATAAATATATATATATATATATATATATATATATATATATATATATATATATATATATATATATATATATATATATATATATATATATATATATATATATATATATGCGCGTGTGAGCATGCTCACATTTTGATACCAAGTGTAATCATATTTTTGGCATTTATGTAGTAATGTCGACATTCACGCCTTTGAAACAAACATAATAGTCTCAGTTTTAAATCCCAGGAATAAGGCTGAGATAAAACCTTACCTTGACGTTCATGTGTCTCAACATAAACTGGGGACAATTTCCTCTGGGTTTCATGAAGGAAATATAAACAAAATCAGCTCTTGACGAAAAATCGTTTGACCTCATAACTGCCTTCCCGTCTTATCTTCCTCATCTCCTTGAAATAGGAAGATTATACCGTTTCCTCGTCTGAAAGAGGGTGGGGCTCGAGGTCTGTTGTAACCCCCCGCGTGCTCAAAGTAAGCCCCTGTGCTCATTTTATGCTCATTTTATTGAGTCTCTGCTGCGATCGGAAAACAAACTAATTCAGTCAATAGTACAAGAACATCTGGAAGCAGTTCGTTAAGGATCATTGGTAAATTGTAAGAACAGATAATTATGAAGTACGTCATAAAGCTACATTTGGCAATGCCGTGCTGCTTTGAAACAATTTCTGATTAAGAAATAGTGGAAAACTTGTTTTAGTCATGACACAGGAAGTAAGAGCAAATTGTTCCGTAACACTGGGCGCTTGTATAAACGTACCTGTCATATGTTCACAAGTGTATAGAGATTTTCACAAGGCCAAATAAAATAAAAATGTTATAAAATGGAAGACTTAGGAAAATATTGTCAGAACAGAGCACAAAACGGAAGCGTAGTAACTAAAATATTTATAAATATAAAACTTAATTATATGGAATGCCTATGAAAAGGAAAAAGGAAGTAAAAGGTGACCGTTCCTCTCTTCTCCCTACCTTTCATAATGCATGCATTCGCTTTACCCTCTGACAAAAACAAAATAGAAAGAAATAGAAGCAGGGAGGAAGGAAACATATAACAGGAAAGCTCCATTTAGACTTGGGTCTAGAACAGTCCGAGGGTTTAGAATATATTGCCCTCATCTAACCTTCCACGGATATTTAGGTTATCTAAATTAACATAAGTATAACCGGCAACAGCGACGGGCTGACCACAGTCGAAGTGAGTCGTGTTTTACAAAAGATTAAAATCCAGCCCACAATAAAAAGATCGCCATGGTAACTGCGCTTTCTCATATCTATTTTTTTCCATCTTTCTTTGGATGTTCTTCTCTGGTGAAGGAAGATCATTTTAGTATTCCAAAATTTATAAGAGCAAATATGCTGCATTAAACTGCTTTTTATTTATTTAAGACTAGCAACGTCCCAAGTAAGTATAAAACAAATTAAAGCCATTATGAATTTCGGGAATATAATATATGACTTGTCCTCACCAGAGAAAAATATAAAAAGTAAATAACAAGACAAAAAATAAACTAGGTTCAGTTGAAACGGGGATCTCTGTCAATGTTACACCTTCAAGAGAGGGTCTCTTCCTTATAACAGTAATAACCTACACGCAAGATAAATAATATTAAATGGCAAATGCATATGGATTAATGATTCTTTTTATCTCAAGGTTATTTTTCTCTAAACTTCTTTGAATTTCCAACCCTAATGGCTTTAATAATAGAAACAATACACGAAGTATAGGCAATCGGGTCATCAGTAGAATATGTTTGTGTTTAGGTAAATATTTACTTTAAACCATAACCACATTCCAGAGTTAAAGATTGTCATTACTGACTGTCATTTCGCCATTTTGTCATACAAAAGAGACGCCTAGTAAGGGTATTTTTTATGCTACAAGCTTCGGGGATCCTACCCAGAGAGCCACCACCAAACCACCTATCCTAGATTACCCTACCCCCCTTGAGGGGTCTCATTTCCAGATGTCTCTGCTAGACACCTGCGCCACGAAGCTCCCCCAAGCGAGGAACAAGAAGCCAAAGCGGACCTAAAACAAAGAGTACGGAGAGCTGATGACCGCCGAGGACAATTTTCCCCTCCCTTAAGGATTGGGGGAATCTGACTTGAGAGGCGGAAAGCTTCCTTCTTCCTACTACAACTGACTTGAGAGGCGGAAAGCTTCCTTCTTCCTACTACAACTGGTTGTGCCTGAGTCAGTCCTCTGACTGAGAGATGACTAAGTCTCTTCTTCAAAGTAAGGTGTCTTGATAACATCCCATCTTTCCCTTTATCCTTACAGAAAGACCCTATCTACCCAACCTTCATTTATTTTATCCTATCCTTGGATGGGCCCGACCATGTGGCCACATTCTCTCCTGGCCTTAATCCCTTCTATCTGTAACTGTGTTAATTTCCATTTGATAGTGTTACTTTTAAGCTGCATCTATAAATGCAGCACTTGTTCGTGATTACAGTGACTAAAGATTTAAGCATGCGACTTCGTGTCGTCAATTGGTATAAATAACCTTTATAAATAATCGTGCAACTTAACTGAATGGTTAAGTGGATTAGGGATCCCGTGCATATTAGCTAATTATTAATTGTTGTTTTTCCTTTCAGGGAGCGTGAGAGTATTTTCATGAGACCTCCATGAACTATCCAACTCCACATGAAGCCCCCAAAAGCTCCAGTAATCAACAATCAATGAAATATTAATTCATATATACTGTATTATTCATTTGCCCTCCATTGTGCTCCCTTTATTATCATTGTATATAAGTGCTTTGTAAACACACTTCTTGCTGGTACTTAGTGTCTACTGCCGGCTGGTGACCTCCAACTTTCCCTTATAACCTATGATTAATTATGCTTGCGAGTCCTTAACAAAGCCCCCTAACTCACAACCATAACATTGGCAACCTATAGCCAAGATTGTCTAAAGTAGTTTATTGGAACTGTTGCAGTAAAAAGTAAAACTTACCCTTGCTACCTTTAGCGACGAGACAAACCTCGATTTCTTCTAAGTAAATTTTATTACAACTGGATTTGGAACCATGGAAGCAAAACAGCCATGAATATTTTATATTTCTCATTAAAATCTCGCGAAGCTCCTCGCTAGAATTGCATACTAACAGATAGGGCGGATAGGAATTAAATTCCCACAAATGCTTGTATTGTAAAAACGCAAAGGCGTGACCGTGCACACGCACTCCTGCTTGCAGGGTGACAAACTGTGTCGAGTCAAAGCAACACTTTGTCACAAGTTAAACAGCATGCAAAGCGTTTGTGCTTTAGCGTAGTGTTAAAAAACTGTCCTTTAATGCATGTTTTATTCTTGCATTTGAAAGTAAGCGTGATATGCGAAAGTCTGACGAACATAGCATGCACGTGCAAGCCTAAACAAAGAGCAAGTCTGAGTGGCTCCTTCCAGTAGCACGTGTTCGTTCTCAGCCGAAGCCACAGTCAGGTTTCATGCCCAAGCCTATGCAATTTCAGCGTGGGAAATTCAGAACCTAATTGAGACATGTCTCTACATAATCGCAGAATGTTAGGCTGTCCATGCATGCTGCAATTTAGCTACAGTTCATGATTTCAAATTTTGCATTCATTTTGGTAGTGGAAGCGATCAGACAAGCGTTTAACCATATTAAACCAATCATTTTCCTTGGAGCTAAATAGTACTTACCACTTAGTGAATAGGTAACATAATATGCATGCTATTTACTTCTCTTTGCATTTTATAGTGGGATAGTATACATAAATGGTTAGAAAGGAAATAATTCTCATATGTTGTGCTAAATCGTTCAACCTCAGAGATGGAAATATTTCAGATATTTTGTAAGGGACCGCATGGCGGCCCTACAGGCACACGTGTGTGAGTCAGCCATCGGACAAAACAGGAAAACAAGCATCCCGCTCTCTCTCTCTCTCCGTCCCGTGCGTCAGCGCCGACTGCTCGAAGGAATGCAACTTCTACCATACAATATTCCTGTCTATTTTTCTCCAACCACTGTGGTCTCAATTCATCTACAATCACCACTACTTGCATTGCCATGCAAGCATTCTGATCATGTACTCATAATGTTCCATCGAATCTTCTGTATCAAACTGCATGTATGTTTCTGTTTGTGAAGACGCCAAACGTCTCGCCATTTCACATATATTATGCTACTGCATTGTATTCATTAATCTGTCTCGAATCCCATGCAAATGTCCATATGTGGAATTTCCTGCCCTTTCCATTGATATATGTTTTATCATTGTACGTTTATTATGTCTCTCACAATCGCCATCTGTTTGTCTGTTGACAAGCACAGATGTCCGAAACAATCTGTTTTGCCTTGTCTGTGTGCAGAAACTACATTGCAGCTCGCACCAGCCAATAACAACTTCGAAGATTCTGTACATTAATTCAGTAAGGAACCACCAATAAACTAGACAACACCCAGCCAGTATGTCACTCAATACCTTCCTGACACTGGTGATCCCGGTGTGACCCGAAGGAGCCGATGGTAGACATCCGACCCGCTATGATGACCCATGCTCCAACAAGCCCTTCGCCGCCTCCTCGACTCAGCCTCCCGTCGTTCCCGAGTCTTCAATAGATTTCCGACCCTCCGAGATGATCCATCCCACCACTGGAGCCCTGGACGCCCGCACGTGAGGGAGAGAGAGAGAGAGAGAGCAGGATGCTTGTTGTCCTGTTTTGTCCGATGGCTGAGTCACACACACGTGTGCCCGTAGGACCGCCACGCGGTCCCTTACAATTTTATTCCATTTTCATTCTTAAATCATGGTAAACGATCTTTCTGATAAAATGATTTGGGGAGATGCAACTCCTTTAATTCTTTTATAGTGAAGAGATAAATCACTGGGGTTAATCATTTTTAGCGAAGCAAAACGTTAGCCAAGTTGCAGAGTAGCTTGTTATTTAATTTATTGCATGCTTAAATCAAAGCATCTCCTACATGAGTATAAACTACTCTTTCCCTGACAGGGTTGGAAATTGTTACTAAGGGGACAAGTGAGATTGTTTTTCTTGCTGAGGATACCTTCTGAGTTCCTACAGTAATTTTAAATTACATCTTTGATCTGGATAGCCTACAAGGTACACCCCTTGTTGTGTATTCCTAACTTAGGCACACCATTATCCATGTTTTTTGCCTTTTCCAGGTACACTTACTGGTTGTTGTGTATTTCTACACAGCTCCATCTTCACCCTTGCTTCTGTGCAACTCCTGAATGGGCCAGAGTATCTTTCTCTTCCGTGTTATTTCTTGCATGGCCAGCACCACCCTTGTAGGTAGTCGAGTGTGGTCTAGTATCTATCTTTAGAAGGTATTAGAAAAATGGCCACCACAGAAGGCCCAGGCTACACTGGAATTGGGACTGCAGCTAGGTTATGAGGGAGCATCATTGCAAGAATTTGTCGGAGAATCCCAGTTCCAAGCCAGGGAGCAGATGAAAGAAGAGCGGGAAGGGAAAGGAGTGAGCTGAAAATGAAAAGGAACAAGAGAGAGAAAAGGAATGACAAGAGCATGAATTAAGGGTGAAGCAGATCCTCGCAAGCTCAGCAAGCTCAATCCAACTGTACTGCTCAAGATGCGCCAGGCTCATCCTCCATGCCTGTCCATATGCTAATCCCTCTGTGGGACAACAAGGCTCCCATGAGGTGGCTAAACGAAGTGGATTCCGTGTTCCAGACAAGAGCTGTTGTGGAGGAGATGAAGGCCCTACTGCTGGCAAAGCATATGCAGGGAAAAGGGAAGGCTACTCATTCTGCCCTGATTGCCAATTGACGAAGAGATTTGGGAGCTGTCCAGAGAGCCATGACTGAGGCCTACCAGCTAAGCCCAGAACATTAGCACCAGCAGTGGCATGGACTCTCCAAGCCTCCAACCCAACCCTTGCCTGACTGGGCCTTTTAGAAAGATAGACTTTGCACACACTGGGTCGATGCCTCAAAGTGCTTGACAATCGATGCCCTCCTCGACCTCAAGATCGAGGATTTCCATAAACACGCCTTGCCACAACTCTCCCTATACATTGCTGAGAGAAAACCTGCCACCTTTAGGGCGTGCTGCGAGCTGGCAGATGAATACGAGCTAGCCCGGCGTGAAGTAGGGTCCCACAGCATCGTTTCTCATACCATCCCTGCTCCATCGGGTAAGCCTAAACCCAAGCAAAATGAAACCTCATCCAACAAATGTGGCCAATGCGGGAAATCCAACCACTCAGAAGCAGACTGCCGGGCAACACAGACAACACCAGCAGCTGCACCCTCCAACTAGTGCCCCAGGCCTAAACCCTCTACAGACTATACCAACGCACACTGTATGACTTGCAACATCATAGGGCACACAAAGAACTGGTCCTCTTGCCCCAGCAAGTCCTCTACACCCCCTTCAGCATCCGTGATGCTCACAACCCTAGCCTCACTACAGGTTTTACTAACTTTGACCTATGTCTATGTCTATGTCTATTGGTTTATCAAGTATCCCTTCTAGACTCCCTATGGGGCAAACTAGCTTGTAATAAAATCGCAGTCACCTCCCCCTAAAGACAGTCCTCTACCATACAGGGTCAGAGCTCTTGTGGACACAGGAGCAGAAGTCTCTCTAATTTCACGGTACGGGTTAACCCCTGGTGCCCAAGTCAGAGAAGATAGGTGACTCAATATCCAGTGGTTGGATGGTGTCAAGAGGACTACAGTCGACCCCAGACCATGCATGGTTCACCATTCGCAGCTTCACCTATTCGCAGATTTTCCTTTGGAACGTATCTCCAAATTATTCATGGAAAATTCGCCTATTCGCAGATTTTCTTGTCGAACAATATTCACTAATTACTGTACTTTCATGTTATTTTCGTGACTAAATACATTTTTTATGATAAAAAAATTATTTACTAGTTTTGAAATATTAACATTAATGTAAACATGACAAAGTATCAATAAAATGTATTTTTTGTCAATGCATATTTAAATATATATTTCTTAACTCAGAGAGAGAGACTTATGTAAACTGTTTTTCTCCCCTCCATATAGGAAGACCTTATAGTGAACCCTACCATAGGAAGGCCTCCTTATAGTAAACCCTCCCATAGGAGGACTTCCTTATAGTGAACCCTCCCAGTGGCTACAACTCCCTAAACCAGTTTTCTCACCGCATACAGCTACGCCCCTCAGAAATTATATTGAAAATATTAAAGTGATGCTGAAATGATAGCCAAATGATAAAGTGATATTGAAATATTAAAATGATATTAGTGTTAAGTGTTTTAGGATGATAGTTTAAGGTATATTTGGTGATTCAACTATTAAAATAGGCAATTATTAGCATTTTTAGAAAGGGTCTTTGGTGTTTGAACTATTAAAATAGGCAGTTATAAGTGTTTTTAGAGGGGGGGGTCTTTGGTTTGAACCATTAAAATAAGTGGTTATAAGCATTTTTAGAGGGGGTGTCAAGTATTCGCGGATTTTAGCTATTCACGTGCGGCCGTGGTCCCCATCCCCCATGAATACCGGGGGTCAACTGAATTTCCACTGTCCTACTATGGGTGGCAACGCACACTCAATTCAACGTTGCCACCTAGGAGTGGTGAGAACCATTCGGCCGCACTTCAACATTCTCCTAGACCAAGACTTCCTGAGCGTGTACCAGAAAGCGTCTCTCCAATGTATAACAGCTTCTGACCCTGAACCAGAGAAGCCCTTTGCTCTAATTGCTTCCAGCTCTCCCTCAGCTGAGCGAATGCCTGAGAACCCCATACTCTAGGCAGGCCCAGACCTTATCCTTGCCAAAAGGGAAGCAACACCAACATCTCAGGATGAAGAGTCCTTGAGTCCTTCACAGGACCACAGTAGTGCTGACCAGGAGTCAGAATTGCCTCCCATTCAAGACAATGAAGCCCCTTTTACTCAAGGGGAACCAGTCTCTGTCACTAACACCGAAAAGGTCGGTGCTACAGCTCCCAAATAGGAAAGTAATACTATCCCAGGCCTGGGCAGTCCCTCAGATTCACCACTTGAGGATCTGTCCCGGCCCTCGATCTTGAACCAGCCACAGGATGGTATAACCAGGGATGAAGCGGACACAGATCTTGCCCCTGCTCAACCAGAGCCAAGCACTTCTGTTAGTTTGGATTGTAGAGATTCATTTGATCCTCATGTTAACTTACAGCAAGCAAATCAAAGGTTTACCAATGATGTTGCACAGCTCACTGAACATATTTCTAGGCTATACTCACTCATGGAAGCCCAAGGTGAAATCACCATAAGTTTAACGCACCAAGCAGACACTGGTGCCAGTGAGAATCATTCCATGTCTCTTCCTCCTGTCTCCGAGCAAATGCCTGTTAAGTGTGATAGTACACCTGTTACTACATCTGCAATCCCTCCTCAGCACACTAAGCATCCAGTAAGAGCTGCAGAACAGTTGCATGCTCACAGCCCTCTGTCAGTGCCAGAAGTGGCACCACCCGTCATTTCGGCACTCACCTTCACAAGTGGTTATAGCGGGCGTTCATTGCCTTTCATGCCAGTTGATACCTCCCAACCACCTCGAGGGTTCTTTTTCCAGAGTCCTTTTATGGGAGCCATTCCTCTTGCATCCACGGTGCTTCCCCCACCCAGTGTAGAAATTTCCAGTATGCATTGCCCTCCAGAGCGGCCTGTCAGTCATACAGGCCTGCACCAAAAGGAAGACTTCTCTTCCATGGCATCACACCAGTATTGAACAAAAAGGGATTAGCTCCTTCCATGGAGCTTAACGAAGGAATATCACATGAGTTTCAGAACATTCCTTCAAAGCAGAAGACCCTCTTCCAGTACCAGACTTCAGCCATTTCCCAAGTACAGTGTCACAGCTAGTCCCAGTGCCTGTGCTACTAGTTTCCCCTCGGGCAAGCCAAAGAATGGCAAGTCCTTTCCCACCAGTGTCTGTTCCAGCCTTGGATCATATGCAGCACATTGCCCTGTTGAACACAGGTGTGACTGCAACTAGTATAGGCGTAATGCCAGGTACACATCTTACTGTCACCTCTAAAATTCCCTAGAAGGCCATAAATTCTGTGGCACCTACAGTGGAAGATCCTGCAAAGGTTTCTGTTGAACCTATAACAGAGCTTGGAGAAGTCATCATCCTAACGCAGTAACAGCTACTCCAGAGTTTCCTATAAGAAGTGGCTGGAAGGCTGAACGTAAATAAGGCTTAGGTCACCAGGACCATAACTGGAAGGTCGGGCACCTCAAGCATGAACAGTAACAGAGCATTTATTATTTGCATGTTGTGGTTTGTTCCTTTGTTTTACATTTCATGTAAACTCAATGAATTTGTTTCATGCATGTTGTGCGCTAAGTTAGTATTCGATTGAAACAAGTAATGCATGTCATTTTGTCAAGTTGCTGCCTTGTAGCCAACTTGCTTCATTCTAATTGGAACTTAAAGTTAGTCACACACCAATTTATCTAAATTTTGTCCCTGGCTGCAGCTCTGTAATTAATTCATTATCGTGTGAGACTCACTATGGGAGGGACATTAACCTTTAATGGACGGGAATCCTCATAGGAGTATCTATAACAGGTTTTGGGTGATGGATGGGAATCCTCATATGAGTATTAATTTTACGCGCCATACGATTTGGCTGTATCGAGCAGGAAAGAGTTTCCATCACTTCAATATGCAGCTCAGCTCCGTCAGTGAACATCTCAGGGAGATCAGTATTGTTCTTGACTTGATGGGGTGATGTCTTGTTCCTCCCTCTCCCATGACTTTTTTTATTTGCTCATAAATATACCCAGGGATTGGCTATTGGTTTTAATTCTTATCTTTTATGATATGATGTCAGTCATAATTGTAATTTTGCAAAGAAGAATGCAAAGAGATGTTAGAAAAAAACATGTATACCTCCAAAAAAGTTGCAGCATCTCCCAATCTCGGTAAATTTACATAAATATTTTACAACAAATATACTCAGAATCTGTTACTGATTTTAGTTCTTATCTATTATGATATTGTGTGAGCTGTAATTATAATTTTACAAAATACAATAAAATAAATTACCAGAAAAAACATTTATAACTTGGTAAAATTTAAGTGTTTTGTAAGAGTCCCCCACCCAGGGTTGTAGATAGTCACTTTCATCTTCCCATGAAAGGTAGGGAAATTTTTTTAGAATTTTTTCTTACACCATGTGCATCCACATATCTTCCCCTTTCCATTGATGTGTTTTTTCTTAAATTGTCCAACCTTAAAATGTGCCCAGTGGGGGGGTGTGCATGATATATAATTAGCCCGCCCCTAAAGGATTAAGTCTAGTGGCTTCAGACCTTGCTTGCAGAGTTCTCATCACTTTCAAGGACAAAATCTCTACTAAAATGGGGGCCTGTTATTAATGACGTCATTCCGCCATTTTGTCATACAAAAGAGATGCCTAACAAAGGGATTTTTTAATGCTACAAGCATCAGGGGCCCTACCCAGAGAGCCACCACCAAACCACATATCCTAGATCAGCCTACCCCCTTGAGGTCTTTCATTTCCAGATGTCTGTCAAACCTTGTGCCACAAAGCCCCACCCAAGCGAGGGACAAGAAGCCAAAGTGGACCTAAAACAAAAGGCACAAAGAGCTGATGACCACTGAGGACAATTTTCCCCTCACTCAAGGACTGAGGGAAGTTGGCTTGGGAGGCAGACAGCTTCCTACTACAACTGCCAACAAGGATGTTTGTGCCTGAGCCAGTCCTCTGACTGAGAGACAACTAAGTCTCTCCCTCAAGGTAAGGTGTCTGCATGAAAACTCATCTCCTATCCTCACCTATCCTTAAACCTTCCCCTTGATACCATACCATCCTTCCCTTTTATCCTTACAGAATGATCCGATCTACCCAACCCTCATTTATTTTATCCTATCCTTGGTTGGGTCTGACCATGTGGCCACATTCTCTCCAGTAACAGTGTGTTAATCACCATCCAATTGTGTTACCTTTAAGCCTTATCTATAAATGCTGCATTTGTTTGCGATTACAGTGACTAATGATTTGAGCATGTGACATCAGCGTGTCGTCAATTGGCAGCCTATAAATAATCTGTATAAATAATCATGCAACTTAATTGAATGGTCGAGTAGATTAGGGATCTCATGTATGTTGGCTAATTATTAATTGTCGTAGTTTTCGCTTTCAGGGAGCGTGAGAGTATTTTCATGAGACCTCCACGAACTATCCAACTCCAAGTGAAGCCCCCGAGGCTCCAGTAACCAATTAATGAAATAATTCATATAGCTTAATCATTCATTTGCCCTCCATTGTGCTCCCTTTGTTATTATTGTACCTGAGTACTTTGTAAATACACTTACTGCTGGTACTTAGTGTCTTACTGCCGGCTGGTGACCTCCAAATTTCCATTATACCCTATGATTAACTGTGCTTGTGAGTCCTAAACAAGGCCCCCAACTCGCAACCATAACATGATTTAATTTGCTTTGAACGTTTCTGGAGTCCATTTCGTCTGCAAATGAGCAGTTTTAAAGATACTGGACTCCAGTTATATCCAAAAATGTATAACCTAGCACAACCTAGGCCACAACTTAACCTAAACAAGGGTACTATAAATCAAAATAAGCAACTGGGTTCTGACCTAACCTATCCTATCCAAAAATGTATAACCTAACATAACCTAGGCCACAACCTAACCTAAACACGGGCACTATAAATAATAAACAGCTGGGTTGTGACCTACCTAACCTATCCTAATGTAAAGCACCAAGTCCCTTACCTAGCCCAAGACTATCATAACACAGGTGGCCAGGTCCTTAACTAGCGAATTATATAACTTTAAATCCTTCAACAAACCTTACTTTAATCACAATCCGACACTTGCTGGAATATCATGATCATGTTAGAATACATCCCTGTGTTTCACACTTTTATACCCCCACCCCACCCCAAAAAATCCATGTTCCCCACTGAGGCCCTCCATATATAGGATATACAAGGGTCCAGCATCTCTAATTTTCTACCAAAACAAACGTCAGACACATTCACACATGAAAATATTGGAACATCGTATATTCCACTTCCGAATTCGATTATGGTTGACAGTGAAAATTTACCGAAAAGCCAAACATTCAATAAATCTTACCTTAGAATCAGAACTTGCAGTGGGCTATCATGGTGATGTCAGATTACCAATTTGTCATTTCACTCGTTTTGTATTTATCCCTACCCAAACCTCGGTTTCCCACTGTGGTTCCCCATAACAGTATGGGAGCCAGTGTTTTCAAACGACGAAATGATTAAATGAATGTCGGAAACGCTCGAAACACTACAATAAAAAGTTCAACTCGGCTAAATAATCCAAATAATGCAAGGAACAAAATTTACGTGTGCACCAAAGGAACCATGACTATGAACTAATGACGGGTTTTTCAAGTAAGGTCTGAATTCCAAAATCCCACTTAATTGGTGAAACTTGAAAAAAAAGAACCAATCTGGTTTTAGCGTTATTAACGCATCCACATTTCCCGGTGAAAATTCTCTACCCATCCGTACCAACAATACCCAGGGACAACAAAAATCCGCGAGGGAGCTCCACATAAACAAAGGGCTTAAGAAAATTCCAAGGAGGTATCAAAGTTTGTCGGTAAATATCTCGGTACAAGTAAATTTGCGGTAGGTTATAAAATTTTTGTATTATAATATTAAGGATACTTTTGAACACAGCATAAAAAACTAAAAATCTCCAGTGTTGAATATTGGTGTGAATGTAAAATAAAACCGTAATTTAAAATAAATATCGTTATTAATTTTGATTCCTTAGTTCACTTCCTCTATTCCAAACATCAGCAGTAAAATGAGCTGGAAAACATCAGCAGTAAAATGAGCTGGAAAACATCAGCAGTAAAATGCGCTACGTTATACTTTTTGTTTATAATCCTGTATATTCTCTCTTTCCCTACTTAATGTTTTGTGCTTAGATAGATGTAGCCCCTATTAACAGCACTCCCTGCTTCAGTTATAATAATAATAATAATAATAATAATAATAATAATAATAATAATAATAATAATAATAATACAGCTATCACCATACTAAGCTGGGTTCAGAACCACAATACCTTTGTTACAGGAACCAAACAGGCTAAGACAAACAAATCACTTTAACAGGCCTACTAAGGTTCTAAGGGAGAAATGAACCTGCTACTACAGAGTTCTGTTGTTGTTGTCAATGATAAAGCTAGTCTTATTCTAGCACAGGCATGCAGAGTGCAAATATTATGTATGGATAAAGACCCAAGTCACGGAGATGATGTAATTAGCCTCCTTGACAAACCTAACTTTAAACAATACGGATGGGGGATTGACAGCAGCTTAACCTTAGTTGTTCAGTGATGCTCTTGAACATTTTCAGTTCTCTTTAAACTACCTTTAATAAAGCTTTCTTCAACTGTGGGTTCATTGCTTACTATGAACATAAAAATGCCAATTGCTAGGTTTACAGATCTCCAGTTAAGCCTTTGTACAGAGTCATTCGCTTAAAACCTTCAATTTTCGATTTTATTAACCTTTTTGTTCTATATTCTATGTACTTTACCTCTTTCTTTGATCATTTTTATCTTACCTACAATTTGGAGTTCTCGCCGCGAGAGGTTTCAACGCACGCAACTTGTTCCACTCAAACGGTGTGTGAATATGAGGTCTTCCCCTTTTCTGCTATTAATACTGTCGTGCACATTGTTTAACAACCAACAGGGTCGAGTGGCTGTTATGCTCAGGAAAATAAGTGACTGGATCTTTTCTTTACCTCTAGTCCTTCTCGATGTTCGATGGAGGATTGCTGTTTTGGTACTTTCATTTCAGATTCCCATGCTGATGAAGTCCTGATATCTGTTAAACTTTTTCTACTCCTAACTCTTAGCTTATTATTATTACTAACCAACCACCCACCCGAGAACACCAAGGCATCAACCATTTTTAGTCTGTCCTGCTGCTATTTGTCTAATTTAATTTTAACAGGAATCGCTTTGTGACTCTGGTGCCTAAATCTTTCTTACGGCAGAAATTCCCATTTCATCAGTTCATCTGTCTTGATGCTAATGCTTTTTTTTTTTTCCAAAAAAGTCCATTTTTTGAGCTCTCATTTTCAGCTGATTATTTTCTTACGAATTCTAATGGTTCTCATTCATTTACCCTAATTCAATGTCTATCCTTACGACTTTTAGTACGCCTTGAATTTTTGATGGCTGGCAGGATACTGGGTTTGATCATATTCAAATATAATTTAGAAATTTTTGGATGAACAATTCTATGCTTTCCTGCCTGTTTGGTCTATATTCTTTGAATGTTTAGATTAATTTGGTTTAGAACGACTTGCTTCCTGGTCCTCTAGTCTTCCTTCTCTTCTGGTTAGGAAGTTTCATTGTTCCTTACTTTCAATGTCTCATTAGGAAAATTCACATTGAAGAAATATTTTATTTCATCTTCTGGCTGCTCCGTTATGTTGCTTTATTACTTAATCAAAATATCACCGTGGAGAAAGGCCTGAGGGGGAAGGTGTTTGAAATCGCCCCCCCCCCGGGCCCCAAAATGCGAAATTTAACCATTGCTGCTATGTCAGGACAAGCTAAATTTCTGAAATTTGCATTTACAAGTGCCTTTAAAATTATCCTACAATTGCTCATATTCTAAAAATTTCCCCGCCCCCACCCGAACACCCCCAGCTGCTTTTGTTCGCTTCGCTCGCTTCCCACCCCATAAGAGGGGCCCCAAATGGGACTGGTCCCTCTGGCTCCCAAAATGTCTAGGGACGCCCCTGGAGAAAGATTTACTAGTCCTGAAACAAAGCACTTCCCGCTCTCGAAGGATTCAGATCTTTCTAGAATTATTAACTTACTTTTCTGTATCATTCTGACTACGTATCTCTTGTTTGTTTTTGTATCATGGCTGCAATTTTCTCTTCTTTTCTTGTTCCAGATGCATCTATTACGGATGATGATGTCGGTCTGTCGTTATTCGTAATTGCTTAAACCACCATTCTCACATCTTTAGTGATTATTAGTATGGATTCTGAGAACGGAGAATTGGTAATGGTCTGCTAATTTTACTCCAAGTTGCTACACAGTGTAAATATATCCGACAAAATGTTTTCATTTATGTTTTAAATAGAGATGCTAAATAAAAACTTTCAGATAAAAAAATATACACAACCTTGTTAATTTACATGACTTGCATCTACCAGTTTAACACCATTTTTTTTGTTCTTTACATATTTGTCAGTTATTTGATCATATGACTTTCAGTGTGGGAGAATTTGCTGTTAGTGGTCAAAACTGCAATAATTCCCCTCAAACCCCCTTTTGAGGATTGAAATACGCTAAAGCTTTGTATTTTCAAAACGTACAGACACATGGGCTTGGATATCACTATATTTTGGGAGTCATTACCCCTACATAAAAATGCTTGCTTCAAAAGTTGATGTACTTGGCACTCATCAGTGACAAAACTACGAAAGAGTTCTCCCCCTTTTCCTTTTAAACTATGAACCAGTTACTCGTGTGTATTGTGTTGATATCCAATGCCACAGGTGGAGGAAGTGGCCGCAAAAGGGAAGATATTTTTGGGGTCACAGTATGGTCCCAGCCCTCCCATGAGGATAGGCTTTCAGCAGTTTTGCCCCATGATCAAGAACGAGAGAATGTGTGAAACCAGGCCAAATGATGCATCAAAATGTAATTTCTGATTGACGAAGAAATAACATATTCATATGTGACCGTAAAATAACGCGTCAGAACTTACAGCAAGCACACGAACACAAAGTAAAAAAATGAAGTGTGATAATTGAACATATCAAGAGGAATTAATGGAAAAAATCTAAAATAAAATAAAATCTAAAATGATAAGATGGCTGAATACTTGCTGTGTTACACAATTAAGCAACAGTGTCAAAGCATTCATATTTTGCTGTTGTTGGCTTTCCAAGCTGAAAAATTAAACTTCAAAAGCAACAGTGTTCAGAAAAGAATGAAAATTTAAGGATCATCTGGAAAAGGGCGTTCTTAAAATCTTTCGCTTTGAGAAATTCATAAAAGATAACAAATGACTATGAATTACTGAAATAAGGTGGATTGATATGGAATAAGTTTTGTTGATGCAGGTATGAGAGGCATTGTGATTGATAACATGAAAACAATTGACAAAAATTACCCATAAAAAGAAATTAAACCGATTAAACTGGTACACTAACTTATAAACATATAAATTAAGGCCTCTTACTAAAATAACGGTCCCATATGGAATTTTAAAGCCCTCTCCTGACCCTGTTAATGCTGATTATGGCAACGTTGCCTCACAAACAAAATCTTGTGGCTACTTTTACTCATACTTACAAAAACAAAAGGCCTCTTTGCCAGCCCCGGTAATAAAAAGTATACGTACAACAACAACAAAGGTTACCTTTTCGTGGAGGACTTTTGAAAATTGTGGTTGCATTCAGAAACGCGAAAGTCTTGAGAGATTACTGCACTATCGTCATTAGGTAAGTAAATTTATTTAAAATTAACTCTTGAATTCATGGACTGCGTGAATCGGAAGAATAAGAATTTCAATCTGCAATAAAAGAAATTAACATGGAGTTATGGCTGCATTTTGAAGACTGAATTACATGAGAGTGTAAGTATCCCTGGTAGACATTCAATGCAAAGAACAATGGGAGAAGAATTAATGTGGGAGCACAGGTGAAAAAGCAATTTGTATTTGTCGACCTTGAAATTACTGAGAAATCCACTGATAAGCTGTCAGAAAAACCATATAGACAAGACAAGGTGCTGGTTTTGAAGATACGTTTAATGCTATTTGTTCTAAATTTGACTTAAGGGAAGACTCTGATCCATTTATTTTTCGGTATAGAATTTAGTCTATAATATTTAAGATGCGAGTGAAGTAAATATTACACCAGGTCAGATGTTAGCCCACGGGTTTTAATTATTTTAAGTGATTAGAATCAATACATAATTCTAATAAGGGGAAGAAAACCAACGAAAGTTCAGAAGCAAAACTGCGAGTTCTGCAAACATATCAGAATACCGTTTTTATCTCTTGAATAAAGAACCTTTAATCCTCATGCAGTCATATACCAAATACAGAATGCTTTTGGAGACACACCTTTCTCTTGTACTATGACAAGTGCATGCATTGAGTGATAGCAGAACTGATATCAACAGAACTTCAAAGGTTCCCAGGTAATGTACATGGAATATTTGACGTCCTTATTTCATTAGCAAGGAAAGTTTATCTTGAAAGGAGAGGAGTTAACTCTCAAAACAAATGCCTATTGGCTATAATTGTTTAGGTTAAATCGTCGTCCTGGCTTTAAATACTTGTTTTTCCCATTTGACCAAGTAACTCAAATTAAATAAAAAAAAACTACTATTCTTAAGGACGAGGACCTATTGGTCATGTCTGGAATGTTTCTGGTATGTTCAGTTTCTATTCCGAATATGTTGACTCATTCAGAATGATCTACAATTCCATGATTTTCTCACTTAACAAATATTTATTAGCAATCTTCCGGATAGCTTTGCACACATTTTCTTAGCACTCGTCTTATTACGGTTTTGTAAATGGATATTGGATGGTATGCAGATCCGCAAGATAACTCCTCCGAAAGACAGCTTGGGCGCAGTGACCCGAGCTCAATACATTGTATCTTATTTAACCTTTCTCTCAGCCGCCTAAAGCTTTTTCTTGAATATGTGAAACAGTTTGTCAATGAATGATTTTCATTGTATTATTTTCTTCTTGGTATTCTTTGTTCTCCTCATGCAAAAAATTTAATTCACTGAAAGGAGATTCGCTCACTTCAACTCACTACCAGGAACCTGCAAGGTTGTTAAATTCAACAGGTTCATTATAAAGGCGAGTATGTTTTTTCGTTATTTCATATCATTACAGGCTCATTTTTATAAGACAAAAATAGTTTACAGTACATATCAGTTATTGAAATTAATGTAGAAGTACGGTGAAATGTTAAATATACAATAAATTTGGTCTTCACATTCTCACTGGCGCTCAGTGCATGAAACGGCTTTGGGCACCACATGTAGGCCAGTGAGATTATTTGATTTTGTTATGCATCCATTGATAAGAAGTAAAAACAGAGGTGTTAAAGTGGAAAAACATGTTGAATTCTGGAGATAATCTTTTTTGGCATTTTTTCTATCATTAATCTTTGTTTGGCCCGGGGCTTTACCAAATTAAGCGCAAATTCCAGCAAAATAATTCTCCTTTCTCATCAAAGATGAATGATGAAGAGCTCACAGGGTTGTCTGTCGGCTCTAACACGTCTTACGTATGAAAGACCAACGATTGTTAATCTAGTTGTGCTCTCTCCTGAACTATTGTTAAACTTCCCTCGTTCTACTGCATGGTCCCATAAATACCCTTATTGGGGCTGACCAGTCATTTTTCCATCATTCATCCCGTGTCTCTTTGTAATCAGAGCTCAAGCACCGAGTCAAGAAAGAAAAGCGTCTTTCACTCATCGCGGCTCTGCATAAGGAAGCACCAAAATATTGGGTTCACATCTTTGCTGTTGTTACATGGTTGCCTGTCTTGATTGAGACTATACATACATACATACATATATATATATATATATATATTATATATATATATATATATTATATATATACTGTATATATATATATATATATATATATATATTATATATATATATATATATATTATGTGTGTGTAAAGCCTTTCATTAGCAATGTATAACGAGTTTTTTTAACGCTTTCAGGCTAGCCTGAATGTCAGAACACTGAATTCCAAAAACACACTGAGCACCTGATATTGCAGGGCAATCTTCCCAATCACTCGTGAACTAAATTCATCAAACATCGCCAAACTCGGATGCTACAACCCTTTATTTCAGTTTATAAAAAGAATTTACTACAGTGCAAGTCTGCAAAAAACGTTTGGCAACAGGTTGTATGATAGCTGAATATCAGTGCAGATATGAAATATGTGTAAGCATCCCTTAACATTCCCAGGTTAGGTTTCCTACCTAGTTCAGTATATCAACAAAATGTGCTTTTGAAAAGTTAATTAATTTCTAAAGTTATAGCCAGGATTAACCTTCAAGACATACACCAACACTAACAGGCTGACCCAGCTCAATATACCTCAACGGTCGTTCTATGAGCTCATAAAAATTGTATAACGACAATATCCCAAACGATTATAGACTATTCTATCCTAAATTACCAAAGGAAACTAATTACTGTACAAAGTACATACCTAACCAATAATAATTACTTGTGACCCACTAGTAATTATCTGACTCACAACAATATACTGAAAACATGTAGGTATTAAAACCAACAACACTCACTTAAGTCACAATTAGAAACATGGGTCATGATGCACAGCAATGCAACAGACTAAGTAACAAGTGGTACAGGTGACCCACAATACCCAAGTACTACCGTATATGTAACATGAGGTATTGGAGACCTCCAACACCCATACACTATATTCATAATTGGGTCCTTAAGATCCCAGCACATGATGTCACACAGCCAATAAGGAGAGCTACGACACTACATACCCTTTTCCATAAAGAACTATACTCAGACTGATGATGTCAGAGCCTAGTAGCCTACAGCTTGCCACTTTTGAAAACAAGGACTCTGCGGTACCAAAGATGAAACTTTGTTTGGGGAAGGGTCCTTTGGGCCCCAAGTTGCCTATTTAGGGTTAACAAACTTTACTTTTAATTTAGGTAATGTTTTATCCAAATGCTGTATGCTAATCGACTGCGTAAATACATATTAAAATAAACGTTTCTGTCTACAGGGTATAAAATTTCTGCTTAATGACAACTATTATATGCATTAATTCTATTCGTGGCTATATAACATCTACAAGTACATCAGATTTCTATATAAGTAATTAAACAGTAATTGTTTAAATATTATTTAGCTCTTTGTAGTAATCGTAGGAGTATCAACTTTATACAGGTTTAAATTTAATAAATGCATCCTTTGGCATACTTTATACCGGTATCAGGTATGTTTGGAATGTTATAAAGTTTCATGGTGTTAATTCTGCAACATATCATTCTATGATGACTAGTATGTTTTCATTTGGTATAATATGTTATCGTTCCTCAATTTAAAAGTGTGAAAAAAAATTCAGGTACTGGTTGTAGTTGTCAATGGTAAAGAATTCATCAGGGGGCGAACAAAGCATCAAACAAGTACACTGAGGTTTCTTGGTAGGCAGGGAAAGGGCATTCCTCAGTCTATGAAGTACAAAGCCAGCAATAAAAGGTTTTAGTCTGCCAATGTCATGCTGGTTCTTCGCTATTAGGTGCCTGCATGATTTCGCAGAGTTCAGTGATCAAGAGGCTACGTGTTCTTTATTTATCAATTATTTGGCTTTTGTTACATCTCGGTTCAGGAAACAGTTTTTTCTTGATATACATATGTCTAAGTATATTACCCTTGCAATAGTGATGGTTGTTTATATGCACTTTGCTCATTCTTGTTTGTAAAATGCATGGTCAGGACATAGGAGTTATTGATTTATTTCGACTTGTGACAACTTTAATTTACTGTGGTAATGTTAGGAAAAAATGAGGTTCTATTCCATAGTAGTAATAGACCATTTTATTTTCCCAGAACAAAAACTACTATTTAAAATCTATCATCGGGCAGAAATCAATATATTTATGAAAAAAAAAGCTTTATAAACAAGAAGAAGCGTTATCCAGTACTTAGCTGAACATCCGATAATTCACGAAAGGATGATTTATGAGAACTGATTACTAATTCATTATTTGCAAATCGAGTGCAAGATGACTAAATGTTATCCAAATTTTAACTAAGGCGACTCCGAAATTCAGCCAACAACCGGATGTAAACACTAGGAAGAGAAAACTAAACTATTATTCTAAATGAAGAGGAAAGCGATAAGATTATAGAGGAAAGGTACAAAGTAGCAGCAGAACTGTATAGTCCCTCCGCTTCATGTGAAGCTCCGTTTTCTGTGTCTTCATCGTCCGTGCCTTTCGTTTGGGCCATTTTCTTCTTTTCCATTTTCTCCCGTTCCAGATCGTCGAATCTTGAACCCCCGCCCGGATGAATAGGCATGAGCTCCTTTGGAAGGCCATACGGGGCAACGGGGTCTTGCCCTCTATTTTTCCCTTCCGTGACTGGAAGGACCACTGGTTCCTGAACCACCTCCATTTCATTTCCAGCCTCCGTCCCGACAGTTGCCTCGAATTCTGGAACTTCGGTGTTTGGGTGGTTCTCGAAGAGGCTTTCGTCGAGGGTACTCTCGGTGCCTGGGAAGCCTTCTTCCTCCGGTCCTTGCACGTCCATCGGGATCTCCACTGCATTGTGGCGTATGACACCGATTGATCTGTGAGGGTGATGAGGGTCCTCATCAGCAGCACCAATGTGATGAGGTTCAGTTGCTTCCTCCACTGGGTGAGGCTCTGGGACGGGATGATGAGGACTGACAAAAACTTCGTCTAAATTTTTTAAGAACGACTCTCCAGATGTCCTCTTTGGATGATGATGCTCCTGAAATACAGAAAGATTGTCAGTCTACCAAGAAAGAAACAAGAGGAATAATTATAATGACTTGATTTACTGGTGCTTTACTGATGAATTTAATGGTTCTGAGCTAACATTCCTTGCACATAATAAGGATAATATGAAAACAAGACCGTATTTACATTGCTCTGATGAAAATCTTTCATAGCCTCAGTTCTTATAGGCAAATGTACACTAATAAGTGAGAGACACATGCTCAAATTTGTATAGAACAAAAATCTGGTTCATATGACTTTTTATAACATTTCTGTTCATAATTAACCTGGAATATGGATACGAGCAGGTGATCATGGCAAAATTCACAGGTAAAAAACACCAAGGATGAGTCCTATACTTGCCTATTGTCCAGTGCCGAAATCATGGTATGTTAAATGTATAACATTTACTTTAATTCAAACAACTAATTATTATTCACATGTGCAGCAATGCAAAAACTTACATATTGGGATTTTCTCACATTAAGGCTTAAGAATACAATTTCCGCCTATCTATCAATGACATACTTCCATGACGTCAGCATCAGGTGGAGTGATACGATAGCACTGTACATCCAATATCACTTTGTGATGTCATGAAAATGTGATCAACAGATTATAAAGTTGTCTGACCTAATGTTCCCAGTTTAGCTTCATCCAGTCTTGTGCCCTGTAGCTCTCTTACCCTAAATATAAAGACATAGACTACCTTACCTCTTTTTCATTGTTTCAAATATTTTTCTGATCTTTCACTGAGAGCCATATGACCATCATCAATTTATTTTTCTCCCAATTCAAAGCCGGCAAAGTCACTGCCTCGTTTTTTTTTAATGTTTTCACTCTGAGACGTCAAAACCGTGTGATTATAAATTCCTAAAAATATATAGGTGTCTTTCATATCCTAACCTATGCACTAGACAATTATAATTCCTTCGCACGGTCATACAAAAACCAAGGATTTGTGTTTCCTTAAATCACAGGTGACAAAATAGGTCACCATGCCTCTCCTCCACTATCAAAGTAACAATTTTTTTTATTTCATAATAAGCAAAAAAAAAAAAAAAAAAAAAAACTTCATCACTCTTTCTCTTGTTTCTTAGTTCCTGATTCCATGTTGTACATTTTTCTCTCATCAAGAGCTGTAGTATACATAAAATATCTCGTTCCATCGAAGTTGCTAACCCAGTTTACTACAAGATTAATAAAAGAAAAGAGTATTCTATGTGATACTTTCAATTTAATTTCCAATGATTCTCTCCAATTAAAGATAAAACAATTTCTATCTACTGCTGTAAGGATATTACTGATTTACCTGTCAATTGAAGATTTTAACTTTAATTTCAATACAGGATGATGGTAACCTCCAAGCTGATAGTTCTATCAAATTAAGGACTGACAGGTAAGTCTGATTGTGTATTCATCATTCTTCCAATGAAATTACTCAGTAACATCAAGAGCGGGCAACAGTGGTATCATGAGATTTTTAACATTATCTCTCCTATGAAGACTCACAGGAAAGACTCATAACACCTTATTGGTTGTCTTTACAATAAGGATTATCTGAGGTTACCTTTACGCAGGCACAACCCTTCCAGTGATAATGATAATGAGGTCATTAAGTTAACTTAGTCTGATATACGAAGCAGTCAATTTTTCTGTGTGGGGATGAACTCTCGACGTTTGAGTGTTCTTATATATACGAGTATGCATATACATACATACATACATATATACTGTATATATACACTGTATATAATAGACATATATGTACATATTCATATATATATAATTTATATGTATATTCACATAGTTAAGTGTAATAACCACAATGCTCTCTTAACGTTTCGATTCCTTCACACTTTTTAGATACACTTGTCACGTATCCAGAAAGTGTGAGGAAAACGAGAAGTAAAGAAAGAACTGTGGTCATTGCAATTATATATATATATATATATATATATATATATATATATATATATATATATATATATATATTTATATATATATATATATATATATATATATATATATATATATATATATATATATATATATATATATATATATATATATATATATATATATATATATATATGTATATATATATATATATATATATATATATATATATATATATATATATATATATATATATATATATATATATATATATATATATATATATATATATGTATATGCATATATATATATATATGTATATGTATATATATATATATATATATATATATATATATATATATATACATACACATACACAAGTCTCTAGTCCATTATGGTCACGGTTGTCTATATTTCTTCAATCCTTAAACACCCCAGATTGGAAGTTTTATTTTTAAAGTCGTCTAGCAAGGCGTTCTGACCTTTTTCCCCTGTATTGATCTCGAAAAATTTCTGAATTTCTGCAACGTCCAGAAAGACTACTGAAATGTGTGCGTGTGTCTGAGTGTGCGCGGGTGAATAAGTGTACAAAACATTCATAAACAAGGAGAATCAGGAGGAGAGATGACCAAAATATTGGGGGAATCCATAAATAATTAAAACCACAGGAAAACCTAGCAAAAATCTTGAGGGAATCTATGACTAAAAACCACAGGAAGACCTATTAAAAATATTGAAGAAATTAAACGATTAACACCAAAGGAAAACCTTATTAAAAACATTGAGGAGATCAATAAATAATAAAAACCATAGGAAAACCTGTTTAAAATATTTAACAAATCAATAAATAATTTAATCAACAAGAAAAGCCTATAAAAATATTGAGGAGATCAATAAAAAATTAAAACCCCGGGAAAAACCTAAGAAAACGAAATGCACATAAAAGATAGAGCAAATAGTTCGAGGGTTTAGCAAGCATCAACAACATGAAATGGATTTGCAACACTGTTTTGTGTAAGAGGTTTTGCTGTTCCGGATCTTTCAAATGATTGCAGAGAATATAAATAGGATGAACTATAAAAGTTCCTAATGGATAATAGATATGAAAGAGCAAGAGAAAGCAGTTCTTTGTTTGACCTAAAAAACCTCACACAGAACGAGGGACGACGGTGGGTGTCAAAAAAAAAAAAAAAAAGAGAAGGAATGTAAAATGGAAAAAGTGCAAGAGAAAGGAAAAAGAAAAAAATGCAGATAAGAAGGAAATTCCGGACGACTGGTTTCAGCGCGTGAGATGAATAAAAAAAACTTTTTGTGTCAAATTGTGAAGAAAAAGCGTTATGAAAGTGGGAAAGGTTGCAATGATAAGAAGAAAAAATGCGTGAAGGAAGGGCAGAAACAGGTGTCAAGAAGTCACCGGAAAAGAAATAAACTTCAGAAAGTAGGATCATTTTGACAGCATATTTGGGGAACAAACTTTGAGCAAACATGGAGGTGTAGAAACCCGAGAATTATGACAGAAAGCACAGTATTTGTTTTTCTAGGAAAATAACAACAGTTGCCATTTTTTTTTAGCCTAGAGTCAGCATATTTCCACTTTTCTTTTTTGATAAATTTCTCTTAAAAATTGGAATGAAATAAAAGCAGAACGATAAATTATATTACCATGTAATTTATCGTTCGCAGATGACACTAGAAGTTATTCTCTTATCCACCCTCTGACTTACTCTTCATTTCTAGTACTAGTAAGGAGATCCAAGTCTTGAGCCTCAGTGAATCAGTAATAATCAGATTACACCGCCAGTGACCATTTTTGTCCTCTACTGCTTAGAAGTTCTCTTTATGCTTCACGTTTTTCCTGACTCTTATAACATTTATGACTTGTTTATCGTTTCCTACATGGCTAAGCCCTACCCTTCTTCCTGTCTTTTTTTTTTCTTGTTTTCCTCGGGTCTGGAGTAGAAAAGGGCATCAAGTTGCCGGTCGTACCCAACATCAACTGTATTGGTTGATGTCCATATCCAAGAGAGACAAGAGCTAAAATTAACATAGATATAAGACCTTTCCTTAACTTGCTTATCTGAAAATTCTGTTAAATTCAATACTAATTTTCATCAAAATTACCCAATACCATAACTCAACCATTCCCTAAAAAAGCCAAAAATACTCTAGAATTCTGAACGATAATCTATCCTTACAAGAGTGTAGATTGCCCTAAATGTTTCCTGTTAAACCCTTCTTTCACTGTTAGCAAAACTTATAAAGTACAGAAATCTAGATGTGATTCTCACTGGATGAACCAAATGTGGATGTGGCTTCTCCTCCTGGAGATGTGTTGCGGGATGGTTCATCTCCTCCGTTAGAATGCTCTCCTCAATGTTCGTTGCGGCATCCACTGCTTGAGTGTCATCTGCGAACATTGATTGTGGGTTCATCTGGCCAGCCAGGAACTGGTCCTCAGCCATTGTCAGCGCCAGGAAGAACGGAAGTACCTGCGGAAGGCGGGAAAATGTTATTGTGGTGCTGGGGAACAGAATGTGAACAATCATCCGTGCAACAAATGTAACAGCCATTAATTTTTGTTTTGCTTTGCCATACTAAACTAATGACTCCTTCATTACCTTTCCAAAAGCACATTTGCTAATCACCGAAGTAGTTATTAAATTGTTTCAATCTGTTTTTATTTTTATGTTTTCGTATACATATTTTAAGATTTAATTTTCTGTTATATTTTAAAATTTACAAGTTCAATCGATAATATTTTAATATACCATTTTCACACCGTTTGTCTACACAGTAGCAAGAACAGCTGTACAAATGTGTATGTATATATATATATATATATATATATATATATATATATATATATATATATAAACACTAAGCCTTTTCTCAAAACAAGGGTTGGTTCCAGGAATAAATCAACAGGGAAGTCATTCTAACATTTCTACCTTAAATGATGCATCGTAGATGAGCTCTCAACGCAATAAAACTCTGAACATTAGCCGCTTCGCACTCCCATACATATATACACACGCATACACATGAAACGCATGCACAAGCACACATACACGCAAATACTGTATAATGATGTCCCAGCCTCCTTCAAAACTAGTCTTTATTGTATTTTTCGTGAATAATTAAACCTTAAGTCTTTCCTACTTACAAGTATGTGGAACTGTCTGAGAAATAAGTTTTTGCGAGTTTTGAATGTTGTTCTTACCGTTACTCGACAATTCCACCACTCCCGCCCTCAGTTGCTTAGCGAGATCATTTACGGTCATACTGATAGTGTGCATCTTCTGATATTTAACACTATTATCTTAGTGACCATTGCAGGTTTAGTTTAATATTCTTTATTTATTTTGTTTATGGGACTGTAATAGTAAATATATACCTCTTTGATGTTAAGCACCTCGTTTTCTGTGCCTTAATCTGGCTGAATTTACACACACACAGAAAGAGAGAGAGAGAGAGAGAGAGAGAGAGAGAGAGAGAGAGAGAGAGAGAGAGAGAGAGAGAGAGTATGTAATGGAGCAGAAGGATACTCACATATATTATGTCGTAATTATGAAGCTTCCGGTAATGCAATGTACATAGCTGCCTAAAACAACTGATGAAAAAGTGAAAACAAACGGTCGGGATGCACAAAAATGGTCTTCAGCTTTATTTAAGCAAATAACACCAGTCAGAGTAGAAACCGATTTTTATCATTCGTTAGAAAAAATTGCTTTTTCATGTTTCCCTAATTGTGAAGGAAATTAACGAGTAATTGAACTATGTGTTAGGATGCTTGCTTTAGAAAAAAATTAAAATGATATATTTTTAATAAGAGCAGTATTCGTACACTCAAGGAATAGTCATGACCTTAGTGACCTCCTAACAAATAACCAGTCCTAGATAAATCTCTCTTTATAATTGTATACATTTAGGTCCACCATAAAAAGGATGTGCCAGTAGCGCACTTCCTGGACTTCCTATTCTTCCTACCAAGACTTGCAAGTGTTAAATCTTCCTACATAATGAAATTTCAAGAAAACACAATGATTATTTTCTCTTCCCACCGTTTCTGCCCTGTTATATGTTTGTAGTGCACTGACCTCTCAACCCTTCTTACTCATATACACTCATATACACTATGTAAACTATTTCTTTCAGAAGGTTTCACCTTTCCCTTTCTTCTGAAATAAACATACAAACTTCCCTTTCATCAAGTCAGGTAACATTTGGCTTTGGGATTTGTAATCGAACCATACTGACGAGAAATTTTCCAAAATGGTCCAAGAAAGGTGAATAATAATGCTTATTGAGTAATAATAATAATAATAATACTAATAATAATAATAATAATAATAATAATAATAATAATAATAACAAATGTTCTATAGTTTTTAATAATCAAGAAAACTATGCGTAGAGCGTATATTCTCCACCACGACGTCAAAACAGCAAAAACACGTAAAACCCAAGGGGTGAAATGAAGCTTTTCTCATTATTCTTATTTACACATCAAAGGAGCCCACTACTCGGAAGCCCTCTTTGAAGAGGTAAGAGAAGCACAGCTTTCTTTCCCGAACCAGGAAATGGGGAAACAGTACAGTTTGGTTAAGGCCGAGAGGCAGTACGAGGTCAGTTGACTTCATGCTTTCCTTTGAACAGGAAGGGGAAGAAGAGCAATGCATGAAAATAAGTGGAATGAATTCCTTGATATATATATATATATATATATATATATATATATATATATATATATATATATATATATATATATATATATATATATATATATATATTTGAACAAGAAACTTTGAACAAGAAAAAATACAGAAATATAGACATGAAATGGACTGTGTCTGGATTTTGTCATGTTTCAAGGCGGTCGCTCGTGAACGGCAGAGGACTGGGACAGATCACTTACTGCGTTGCCAAATGATGTCCTAGAAACCGGTTATACATAGTGCCCAAGGCCCCTCTTACCCCAAGCTATGATAAGGGGTTGCTAGGCAGTGACTGCTGATGATTCAGCAGGTCGAGCTAAGGACACCCCTAAACCGCCCCGCCCCCCTACTAACTCACAAAAACAAAATAAGGCCATTCATGTGCCTGCGATGTAACCCAAGAAAAATGCGAACAGCCTTGATTTCCGACAGTGTTCTGCTGCTTGCCACTTGACAGGTCTTTCAAGAGCAATCAACTTTTTGTGAAATTCGTAAACGTAGCATTTATTAATAAACAATAGATGTTTATGTCTAGTACAACACGATTGGGAGTTGGTTATGGGCTTGTAGGGGAAACAGGTAATCTTGTACTGTTTTAATTAAACCAAAATGTTATTTACATTACATTACCGCAACTTTCTCATTGTCCACACACAGAACATAAGTCTTAAAGGAGTCCTTTCATATACATATATATATATATATATATATATATATATATATATATATATATATATATATATAATTTTGTTAATTGCAATTAGTTTTAAAAGGCTGTTAGGTATACCGAAATGGGAATTTTAAAACGTCATTTGAGATAAGCTCGCAACTGCAATATACGCAGCAAGTATGAGAAAGAGTTGGAGAGAGACTTCGATTAAGCAACCAGCGAGATATTTCAGATGCAATCATACCTTTGAATCAACGCCTATTTTTTATTTACTTTTAGAAAAGGGGAATTTTATCGGGGAAAGGGACATAGATAACATGAATGAATATCAACTGGTGAATTCATGTTCTCGTCAATCTTCGCGATTTTTCTGTCTTTAGTTTAGCTGTAGACCAAAAATGACTGAAAAATGGGTATTTCAGGATGATTAATTAACACAAGGAATAAGTTTAACTTCAGCCGTGGCTCTGTGAAATGAGAAGAGAACTGGGTAACAATATCCAACACAATAAATGGATAAATAGTTATAGGCTGGCAATGTTAATTTAGCCGGCTATTTGTCTGTTGACACAATGTGATTGAGGACCATACAGCCGACCCATATATCTCCCATCCGTATTTAAGATCTGATGATGGATGCTGTGCGAATTAAACGGTGCTTTATAATTGTCTTTATTTACCAAAGGTCAAAGACAAAATATATATTCTCGATATTATCCGAATTCCTAGAGTTTTGGCTCAAGTTCTGGAAACAGTCTACATTCTTGGTTTGCGACTTTGACACCTTTGGCAGTACGAGGCAGCAGAGTTTTGCTTTATTTTTTATTCTTTTTATGTACTACTTACAAATGGCTCAAAACCATTATCAAGTCTTCCCAGCTACAGTTTAGGCTTAGTTTATCAACGACTAAAGAAAACGATGTAATAGGCGATGTCTGTGAAAAATTAAAGTGGATTTCATTAATTCTTTACAAGATAAGCTTTAGACAAAAGTAACGAATAATTAAAGCAATTTGATAACGTTATTCCCTTTTTTATAAAAAAAATAAACTTACTGAAACTCCAGTAACTGGCTTTTATTACTGAACCGGAACTACGAAAATAAATTGTCCTTGTCCTCCACATAAAGCAAGAAAACTTTCTAACCAGCGCAGCTCAGTAGTTGAGGCGTGGATCAGTCTTAAATCTGTTGAGGACAGGAATTGAATCTTTCTAAATATACATTAATTTAAACTCTGATCAGGGAAGAAACCTTGAAACCCACGAAGGGCACGAAGGGATGATGATAATTTATTTGGAATCTAAATCCAGACAACTTCCTTAGTCACCTCAGCTCAAACGCCTCATCAAAAATCTGCGTTAAACCGAATTAAAGGAAATCCATATAACTCTAAACTATTAAGAATCGAAATTAGAAGGAGGAGGAGCATAAACATAATTCTATCAATGAGCGTAATCAACAATCGGAAGCACACTTCATTTCCCCTCATCCATCCAACTACGGAGATGTATTGGACGTAGGCGACATGCACCGGCAAATGTCGGCAAACTGGTTGACATCTTGCTTCGATCTAGGTCTTATTCTCAGATGTCACATTAACAGCCAAATCAGCCGGCAGCCAGAAATTCCTGACAACTGCGCGCAATAAAAAAAAAAAAAAAAGTAAAGCGTTTCAAGCGTAACTTTCACAATTTCAATGAAATTTGCTGCAAACAAAGCGACGACGGCGCTCTGACAGCTTGTAATAGTATTTACATTCCATCAAGGGGTTTCTCATGCACTTTCCCTTGTATGAAACCTTCTAATTAAGAGCAAACACTACCATGTGTTTCTGGTTAATTGCTTTTGGCACTAAAAGGCTCTGGGCAGGTCTACAGCCATTAGGTAAGTCAATAATTATGAGTCCTATTGCAAAATAGCTGCCGTAATCTGTACTACGGCATGTCATAGTAATTTAGAATTATTCTGTCAGTGGTATTTAGATTTTAGTTGTGTCTGTTATGTAATACATTGCTATGAATTTGAATATGAAAAAGACCTGTTGCAAGTCCGGGGTCTTTAATGGGGACTAAGTAATTTAAAAGATGTTAATTGTAACTTATTCAGTTCTGACTAATATATATATATATATAATATATATACATATATATATATATATATATATATATATATATATATATATATATATATATATATATATATATATATACACACAAACATATATATATGTATTTATATATAAAACTATTATAGATGCACATACATACACACAAACATATATAGATGTTAAAAATTCTAATGTTACATTATTCGGAATGATGCATAAGTATTATATCAAATAGTATACGTTCGCAAAGGTTCTCCTCTACTCAACACCCTAATAAGTCTTACAGCTGTATTCTTAATGACTCCCTTCGACGCCGCACTGGTCCCTTCCCCTGCTAAGGTCTTTCCCTAACGTTGGGCATGCTTAGAAAACTCTGATACATCGGAAGGGAACAGAGCACGGTTGGCAAGCCTGCTCGCCTGGAGCGTCGGCCTTGGTATGATGTAGCCTGGACCCACTTTAGCATTCTGTATGTAAACAAAACACACCCAGTCCAGCAGGCATAGTTCTAACAGGAATGGCCTTGATACATAACTACTCATTTCTATGTATTGCACAAGTGAACAGGTATTAGAGACTATGAAATCTCTATGGTATTATGTACAACAGCATTGTATCAAACTGTTCAATTTATACTTCACTCTACCGATTAGTAAACGATTGTTTTCTTATAGTTTTGACCCAGTTATAAACTTTTTGAGATACGGACTTATCTATTTGGTTATCAAGAGAGATATAAATTGATTTAGAGATGATTTGGGTTCTAAGTGCAAAACCCGAATTCGACCGAAATATTTACAGACAGCAGAGTCGAAATCAACTTATATCTCACTTGACAACTGAATAGACAAGTCCTTGTTTCCTCTGTATCGAACTCAAAAGGCATAGGTTTGAATTTTGGGAGGGGCGCATGCACTGATCACATGTTATTCTTGTCGGGTGCAAGTTATTCATAAGGCAAAGTGTATTCAATGTTAACGGGTATTTGTTGGTTAATAACTGTGAATATAAAAGGCTGTGTATGTATGATTTATATATATATATATATATATATATATATATATATATATATATACATATATATGTATATATGTATGTATATGTATATATTATATATATATATATATATATATATATATATATATATATATATATATATATATAGAGAGAGAGAGAGAGAGAGAAATCCTAAGTTAAAAACGAAAACATTTCTTAATTTCCAGAGCAAGCGCAGGGTAAAGGCTAAACCAATTTTGTCTCAAAACAAATCCACAACGAACGATCATCTCTGCGAAATTTATAAAGCAACACAGTTTCACAAGTTTATCGAACCTAACGCCGAAGGCCACAGAGAGAGAGAGAGAGAGAGAGAGAGAGAGAGAGAGAGAGAGAGAGAGAGTCTGTCCAAAGGAAACATGGCAGAGAATCGCTTGCATATGGATGAGGAAGGGATGAAGAAACAGAAGTCGTGCCGAAAGTTCCCGCCACTTTACCAGACTCCCTTTGCAAGTTTTTGCTTGACGGACTCCATGACAGGAGGCCTTTACTCGGCAACACTCCTCGGACATTATTTATTGCTCCGGTTTTATGCTAATCAGGCCTCGTAACTCCTCCAGCGTTATCCCCACATTAATATGATAATAGCACTCGAATCCTAATTTTTGGCGGGGCCAAATATTTTCCATGAAATCAATAAGGTCATTATTTCCAGGCTGCGACATTAGTCTTTGAAAAAGAAGTCTTTTTCCTCATCATCGTTTATGATGATGATGAAGTTCCCTTAATGAGACATAAAGCCGACTAAAATCAAGTAGCAGATCTATATATACTATTATACCCTCGAAGGCTTTCTCAGTTCTCCCGCTTAATGCAAATGATAATTTATGGTGCATTTTCTATCAAAGTAATCCCATGTAATATTATAAAAATAGCATGTATACTGGAATTTAGCAATGAGGATTATTACTTAGTCAGTTTATTTAACTTTATATATATATATATATATATATATATATATATATATATATATATATATATATATATATATATATATATATATACATACTAGTAACTATTTACTATTTTCATATCTTTTAGTTGCCTCGAAATTGGATTGTTTCGTAACTATCATGAGTTTTTCCTATAAACACCGATTTTAAGATGTTATTAGTGTGTAAATTTTCCGCCAGATAATAAGGAAATTATTTCCTGCCCATATCTTTTTGTAACCAATTTCATAATAAAATGTCCAATTTTGTTATCCCTGTGAAAGAACCTAACTCAACCGATTGAAAAAAAAGTACATTCTCCCTTGCATCATCTTGAGTATGTTAATACCACAAATGACGACTTAACTTACTTTATCAACCCTTTTTGACACTGACTCAGTAATAGAAACATATAAAGACAGAATGGCATGATTATTCAAGGCTTAAAATTAATAATCTATAATGACAAAAGTAAGAGAAAATATAATAATATAAATGACTCAGAAGCAATATTTATTCAACCTGGAAAAGAAGATGGTTGTAAACACTTAGTGATTTATATTTACTAACACATTGGCAGCGCTTTGATTTATGTAATCCACGATCAACGCTACATTCAAGGAAATTATCGGTAAGAAAATGGAGCATCTACCATGTTTTTATATACCACGATAAAAAGGCGTTGATAGACTTTGCTTTAAAAATTCCTATCTGAAGAGTAGAGGGAGCTACACGTTTCAGCCGTCCCAGATAATGAGAGTTTAAAATTCTGGACAACCTAGCAACAGCAAAGGGTAAAGCGAGAGGGCCTCTGGAAGTCTAAATAGGTCTTATCTTAAATTTGCGTTTAAAATAAGGGACACAACGTGTGCACAAACTGAGAGAAAATTAGCATGGCTGATCATTGTTAATGGAGCAGTGACAAGGTCGTGGGTTCAGGGGCAGTGAAACAGGAGGAAGGAAGATTAAATGAGAAATGAAAGTTAAGACGGCGGTTCCTCGTAGTGCGTTGCGTCTCACCCCAATATAAATATTCCAACGTGCAATCCATCCTGATTCTGGCGAAAGACCTCTGTTTGCAAGAACGGAATATATAGATATAAAAGTCGAACGCACAGATAGGTATACTAGCAATGACTAAACTACTATTGGTATATATATGGTATATATATATATATATATATATGTATGTATATATATACATACATACATACATACACACACACACACACACACACATATATATATATATATATATATATATATATATATATATATATATATAAATAAATGTGTCAGTGTATACGTACAGTAGCGTCCGATGATATTTACCATCATTTACATAAAAAGGCTTATGCAGAGATAAAAGCAAAGCCCTGTATAAATAAATAACAGCGTGAATGGACTTAGCAGGAGGCTTGATATCCTAGAATTATAGCCATTCCCCCCAATTAACTTCCATGAATAATTCCAACAAATTGTAGAGTAAGTATGCAAGAGCGGCGCAATATGTAAACAGCAGTTAATTCTGGAAGCGATACAAATCTAATTCCGAGCACAGACTATTTACTACAGTTTCGTCGCAGTCTTACCGCAGTTGCAAACTGCTCTGTTTATTTACTGAAGACATTAGCACAACCGGTATTATGGGAGTAAATACATATGCTGCAATGCCTTTTGCCTGCACAGTAACCCATAATACCCGTGAAAATCTATTTTGACTAATTTTTTATTTAAATGAGCCTGTTACACTGACCCCTATAAAATGATTACTTAGTCACGACTTCCCATCTCAGATGTGTAAAAAAAAAAATTTTTTTTTAACTTTCTGGATAAGAAAAAGAATCAATGGGAAAGCAAACAAATGGATAATTTGAATGGATGCGGTTTGCGTAGTTTTTGTTTCGGTTTTCGTTATACTGTTATTTAGCACGAGAGAGAGAGAGAGAGAGAGAGAGAGAGAGAGAGAGAGAGAGAGAGAGAGAGAGAGAGAGAGAGAGAGAATAAACTTTGCACTAAAACAAGTTGTGCTATGAAATAAAACTTTACCTTATTCTTTCACCATCTCGCACCCTCTCTATCTATCATACCTTTCAATTATGCAAATGATTAGAAAGCATTCGGCAATAACCTTTCTCACCAGGCGGAACTGGGAAAAGGGATTCTTGTATTACAGGCATGAAATTTATCTGTTCGGTTCTCGGAACCGACAAATGAACTATAAGCGAAGTAATTGCGCTCCTATACACGGACGGCGATCTGTTGAACTTTTTCCCACTGCCTCTTGTCCAGTCGGTTGGGCAAGATGTTTATGGTGTTTCTGGTCTCCGATGTGTTGTCTGATTAGAAAACATTACAGTACCATCATTTTTCGAGAATGGAATTCATATTCAGTCTTTTTTTTTTTGTCAGAAAACTACTTTTGTCGTTCTTGGGGCTTTGAGAAACCGTCCACATTCAAAATTTCAATCAAGATTAAGATCATTGAAATAACAACGAAGTTTTTTTTTTTAAGAAGAGACTCAAATGAAAATAATCACAGACTAAAAAAAACATAAAAATGGCGTGTCTTCTTGATACAGAAAAGAGCCAGTCTTCCCTTGGATATCGTAGTTATGATTAAAAAAGAAGAATGAATGAAGATTTGAGTGGATTTTAGACATGCAAATGATGAAAAAGCAAAAACATTTAATCCTAAAGGCTAAAGACCATTGCAGGAAGATGTACCATGACTTTTTCAGACAGACATCTCTGAAAGCACAATTAGACCCGGCAAGCGGTAAATATTTTTCAATGGAATCCTTGGTACATTCTAATGCCAAGCCATAGGAAAGTTTTCAAAGGTGTCTCGATTAATCTGATGTTTTCTTAACTAACCTCACTTGGAGTGCGCCTCCTAGACAAACATTTGCTCATCAACATAATTATACAGAAGACATTTTTGGATGTTCCTACGTTCCAGCATCTTGAATATTATTCATTTATTTATCCGAATGTTCAATTAACTTGGTCAGCTAGATTGTTGCAGAACAAAGTATCTTCATGGGTAAATTGTTGAACTTCAGCACAAAACGTCAACCCGTTGTCTTTGTTCAGCACGTGGGTACCAGCAGGTGAAACCGTTTTTGCCTAATGAGCTTCCCTATTGCTAATTAATGTTTCAAAACGTGTAATCAGAAATACGTGAGTGTAAACGATGTTTCATTATGAGTACCACCAACAGTGATTTTGTAGAAGACAAACTCTGCTGCCGTCATGTTAAACTTTAGCATAATGAAATTCCACTTCCCAGGCGACTGCAACCTATATAGGAGTCCATTCCTTGAGGAAAATGCTTTCATATAAATTCAGTATTGATCTTTTTGAAAAATATGATAGGGCTGAGGTATTAAAAAGATAGTCCCAGGAACGAGTTCATGTTAGAAATGACTGTTAATGAAAAGAACACTCTGAAGAGCATTCCCTTTAATAATGATAAAATCATCGTTTTAATTTTGAAATGAACTGCAAAAATTTGGATATACACATATATGTATATATCCTCTCACTCTTGGCAGGGAAGGATAGTTCACTAATTTCAGTCCCAAGTTCGGATTTGAGGGTTTTCAGATGAAAATGTATCAATATATATTAGGGAATTGACAGGTTAACATTTCACAACATTTGACAGTTTTATTTATATACGTCTGCTGAATGTGATGAAGATTCCATTGGTTTCAGCCCCATTCCGCCCCTTACCAAAAAAAAAGAAAAAAAAACTTAACATTGTGTTACCAGTATAATGGTGCCTCTTATCATTTCAAGTAAATGGAATGGTTGTGTGTCATATGTCTTTTTCGTTATCTGAGAAGAGGTGATTCGGGGGGTGTTATCCTTCCGGTTTTAAGTGGTTATTATGGGAATGAAGTTACTAGCCAATGCCCTTCGCCCTCCTAGGAGTGAACAATGGTTATTTACTAGAGTGTACTCACCTGCTCATTCTCGACCAGAATTCGTACCTGGGTCCTCGGT